>NC_138154.1:5061780-5084280 GCF_964199315.1 Orbicella franksi | reverse complement strand
ATACAATTGCAGAGGGTAAAATAAACTATCGATCTAGGTTAGTTTCCACTTCGTCTCTTAACACTTAAAAAATCCTATACAAGCCGAAATTTCTCTAATTTCATCACCATACAGTACTCTTGAAATAGCACGAAACCACAGGGGTCAATTGAAGTAAAATTAATGAAATACCGGTTGAATTTGATATCAAAATAGAGAAGAAACTCGCCTCTCTTCAAAATTTGCCCCCAGCTTTCCCATCATGGTATCCCTAGAACACTAGGGAGTGTTTTTTTATGCTGTTTAATTTCGTCACCAGTCTTCAAACGCCCCTGATTTGAGAGAGCCGCCATTTTTGGTCACGGACTTTGTCCCAGCTTTTGTGCCAAATGGCCCAGCGTGTTTACGGATATTCCCAGTATTAGGATGGAAATCTAGTGACTGAAGCATAATAGGTGGGTTCATACTAGCTTAGTAAGTAGACCTTAAGTACACAAAGACCTCGAGTATACTTGAGATCACATATGTTCACTTACCTTGATAAGCGTTCATATTTAAAATTCTAAGTATACTTCAAGTGACAGAGCCGTCAATCAAATTACGTGCCAAGTATATTAAGCATATGCAGAGTGCGGCAAAGATTTAAACATCTATTTTACATCATACGACCTCAAAAGCTCAAAATTGCTTTTATTATTTGGCTTTTATATCTCTTGCTGAAACGACAGCGGGCTATGCTGCTTCACCAAGCTTATCACTTTCTCATTGTTGAGGAAGAATTTAGAATGCGATGAAGAAACCAACACCGGATTATGTTGATGCTTTTCCGCCAAATGAGTCAAAATGCGCCACGAAGAAGAAGAGCTTGGGCTTGGCCATGTCCACAAAACTGGTTCCGTAGTTTGTTGGCAAATCCAGTGCTAAATTTTCTTTGGAAAGAACATTTTAGAGTGACATGCGAAACCTTCGATTACTTATGTGACCTTGTGAGGGTGAACTTACAAAAGCAACACACGAGGTTCCGAGATCCGGTCAGCGTGGAGGAAAGAGTTGGTCTTTTCACTCTGGTGACTGGCAACAGGCAACAGCTACAGAAGTTGTGGTTTACAATTTGGCCTTGGAAAGTCAACGGCAAAAATTATTTGTAGTGAGTTCGAACAAGCCATTTTTAATTTGAAAAACCGCTTTATAAAATTTCCTTTGACAACTCAGGAAAATGGACGAGTTTGAGGAATCTTATGGAATATCCCAAATAATGGGAGCAATCGACGGGTGTCATATAGAAATAAATGCGCCACCAGACAATCACGAAGATTATTTTAATCGCAAGCAACACTACAGTGTGAATCTGCAAGGCACAGTCGATGCAAATTTAAAATTTATCCATGCTACAGTAGGGTATCCTGGCAGTATACATGATGCACGGGTTCTAAGGCTAAGCGGTCTTTATGATCTAGCACAAAATGAGCAGATTCTTAGTGATCCAACATGCAATATAAATGGAATAGAAACCAGGCCGCTTCTAGCTGGCGATAGTGCCTATCCACTCACAAGCTGGCTAGTGAAGCCGTACCTGGACAGAGGACGTCTCACTCCTGAGAAGAGAAAGTTTAACTTAAAGTTAAGCGCATTGCGCTGTGTTGTAGAACGAGCATTTGGTATGTTAAAAGGCCATTGGAGAATTGCGTTGAAAAAGGTTGAACAAAAAACAAGCACTTTGAAAAAAACCGTGATTGCAGCGTGCGTTTTGCACAACATTTGTATTGAAAGGGGTGACCTATATGACACCGACAACAGTGATTCAGATGATAGTTCTGACAACGACAATGATCGGGCATTGTCCTGTTCCATACTACGCTCCCACATCTCTACAAAGGTAGTCTGCCAATCGGTTGTCTTATTTTCTGCGGGGACATCTCGCCGCCTTCGTTTTCCCTTACGCCCAGACTTTTCCTGCATTTCTGCCTTTCTTTTCTCACTGCTCCTTTGAACACTAATTTCTTCAGAAGTTTCCTCAGCATCTCAAATGAAAGGTTTTCGTTCTCAACTACTGATGCGTCGTCATCATCCTCTGCACTGAAGGTAGAGCTGCCCTCGATTGCCATTTTCGAAGGATCGATGCTGTCGCGATGTCCCATCACTTCTTCAAAAATGTCAAAATACGGGAAGCCGTCTTTGATTTTCTTAATTCCAGCTTCTCCAGTTGAACGAGATCGCTGTTTTAGTGGCTTATATTTGTACTCTAAATTTTGTTGGCGCTTCTTGACCTACTGAAGGGTTCTTTGGCTTTCTGGATGAATTTCTTTGTACGAAGAATAGATCTCATTCCAGATTTTGATTTGCTCTCGTTGAGAAGCTCCTCGCAGCTTACTGTATCTCGATCCCCAAGCTGCTAAAATATCTTTGGTTTCTCCTTCGGTCCAGTCAGTGGACTTAACATGAGCTTTTTTCCCTTTTTTATTTCCCACGGCCAGCACATCGGAATCACTCACAGCTGGAGACTGAGGAGATGGCGTGCTTGTTGCAAGTGGAATCAGTGATTGTGTGCACTGTGGTACCGTGTTAGCAAACTGATTTGTATTGAGTACAGGCTGTGAACCTCCTGGTTGGCTCAATTGCGGCTCAGATGGACAATAAAACGAGGCACTCATTGGAGGAAATGGTCAATATTCACAGCCATTCATATGCTGCCCTGGATTTGCTACTCTCGCAAACCGTCTATTCAAGTTATCGCTAAAGGAAGAAAATTACCATTGTGAGCATGTGAATTTTTGATATGATTGAACTGGGGTGCAAATAACTTACATGACTCCGTGGTCTAAGTAGTCATCATCGCGGTCCAATGCATGAAAGTTGGGTCAAAAGTGACTGAAGCTGGAGTTGTCCATTTCCTTTGTTTTTTCGTGTCCTTGAAAGCTGAAGGTGTCAAGCAAGCAAGCAGATCGAAATGATGTGCGTGTTGTACAAGTCTTGCGTGTACTGATATGCCATCGAAAAATGCATTTGATTCACATTCAATTTCCTGAAATTGTTTTGATAGTGCGTAAGTGCACTGGTAAGGATGGTTGAAAAATACTTGAAAGTGCACTTTGGCTCTTTTGAAAAAGATGCGTTGCCAGGACTACAAGGTAGGCTACTTACATTGAAATTGGACCAGTTCACATCTGAAGTAAGATTCAAGTATACTTAAGGTCTACTTACTAAGCTAGTATGAACCCACGGAATGTTTTTCCCATTACAACATGATTAATGCCATATAGTGTAAACAAGCACCTAGCAATTTCTCAAAGTTTTGCATTAAAGAGGATGTACACATGACATTTTCATGGCTTATATAGATTGCACAAACTGATGTTGTGTTTTGGTTGTTGCATTTGTGATTCATTGGAGACTTGTTGTTTTTATTTATTGCACTTGGAAAACTAATTATTAATCTTATCTCGATATAGCAATATTTTTGTTTGCTTTGCTGCCAGACAGCCTTTAAATTGGAAGTTCGTTAACAATGATATCCTGATTTAACAACATGATTTTGCTGTCCCCTTGACATATTGTAAAATTGCGTGGATATATCATGTCATTCTTGTTTAAGTTTTCGTTTTTAAACACTTTCCTGCGTTGAAGCCCAGTTTTTTTCTTTCTCTTATTTTTCCAGGTTTGTCGCTCTCCCAGGGATTGCATTTTCATCAGTTTTAAGCTTTGCCTTTTTAATTAGTTTTACCGGAAAGAGAAATAATCAGAGAGTGTGTGTTAGGTGAAGGAAAAAAAAGCTCATGCCTACAATAAAAGACTCCCTGCCTGCAACAAAATTTAGTAGAATGATTAGTAGGGATTTTGTAATGGTTCTGCTGCATAACATATTGGCACGTTTGTCAGCCACTCCACATGACATCTGTAATTTAAATAATTTTTGATCAAAGGTGTCCGTGGCCTTTATATTGAAGTAACAAAATGTGACTAATCAATGTACTGGTACTTGATTTTCTCTTTTTGCTAGTAATTGCTAAAGCTTCTTGTTCCTCTTCCCATATTCATCGTCTTCTTCTGGATCCAGGTCAGCATGCTTGAATGTGAAATTGAATAAATCATACAATTCGCCAGCTACAATAATCCTCTGGTTTGAGCGCCTCCTGCTAGTCCCTTCTTTTGGCCTCTTTATCTGCCATTTCTTTCCACCACTCGAGTTGAGCTGTTGTCATCCTGACCCACAGCTTTTCCACATTATCTCTGATATCTTTGACCATAGCACATTTCTCAGATCAGGTTTTAGTAATGCAGGTTTTAGTAACGCAGGTCTACCTGGTGGTACTTGCCGCAAGAGAGCGATAGGCCCCTCCTTTGGCAACCATTCTTTACTGGCCGACTTTGCCCAAGGCCAGTAACACATCTCCACCTCGCCATTCTTGTTCAGTGTGAATCGAAAAGCATGACAATTTGAATGTTGTTGTAGAGTGGTGACATATGGGCAAAGTTAAGACTTAACATCGTAGATGTTTTCATTGTACATGCATTGGTACTTGGGTTGTATCGAGCACAAATTACCTTGACAAGATCCTCCAGCGTCACGGTGTCAGACCTCACTATGGCAACAGATATGCGGCTAAACATCTACAAAAGACACAAGCAGACAAAAATATGTTTGATACAAGTTCAGCAAGATTCCTATACAGTGGAGACCCAATCAACCACAACCCAAACAGAATGACATCTACATCCAAAATGCTCAAGTTGTTGATCTGCCCAGCGTGCAGGAAACATGATCCCTTCAAGAAACACCTGAAATATACATTACATACATTGTGATTCGTTAGAAACGCTATCCCATATGCTAGTTAACTGTATTGTAATTCAATGGTTTTGGTTTAAAGTAATAAGCTGGTGGAAAAATCACAGTAGTGAATGTTTGCTAATTGATGACTTGAGTATAATGTATGGCTATAATCCCAAAGATCCTAAAATGCATATCTTTAATTATTACATCCTTATTGACAAGAGTCACATCTTCCCACAAGGGATCAAATTTAAACCCCCAAGCTTTGTTCACTTTCTTGAATTTGTTAAAGACAAGTTAATTGTGCAAAATTTCTTGCGCTTCAGTCTGAAGAATTAATTTGAACATGCTGTCACGCAGCAAAGCATGTCTGCAAAATTTTGAACATTATTTTTGCTTTTAGATAGTTTTTTTTCCTTGCCTCATCTTGAATGAAAATTTTTTGTTATTGAACTTCCTGTCATGTTTCTTTCATTTGGTTACTTTTCTTGGGAAATTTTAGGTTTTTAAGTTAACAGTATTTTTGCACTGTGGATTTCTGCATATTTAATTTACGGTGACCTCTGCGGCCATGTTTGTTTAGTTTATTCACCTCATTCAAATACATTTTTTTTTAGTTTTATTCAGCTGCTACAAAACCCCTGAGAAAAGAACTAAGTGGGCACTAATTTAGCACATTTGAAATACGATTTATCTCAAAATAATTGGCTTGTTTTTGTCGTCTTTTTTATTTGCAACTTTTATCTTTCTTTCACTGCGCTGTATTATTTGTCACACGTGAAAAATTATCTGATTTCTTGTTTTTAAATTGTTGTTTAGATATGTCTTTTCACTTGTATTTTCCGGTGTTTTCTCAAATGTTATCCACTATAGTGAAAAAATGGAAATTTTGTTGTTTTCGGTTTCATTTTTGCGTGTTCAATTTTCTCGGCTTTTGTCGCACGGCAAAGAAAAAATGTAACTTCTTGTTTTCTTATCAGTTTCAATACACCTCAAGTTGAGTTCTTTTTGTTGATATTTTTTAATATTTTGGCCTGTCATTTGTTCAACTTTAAATAAACAATGTCTTGAAATCTGATCTTATCAGGAGCCATAATCATTATGGCTCCTGATCTTATACATGGCTGTGGTTACTGGGCATATGGCTTATTTTTCTGCTTACGCACACTCGCTCTGAAGTATTTCAAAAAAACTCCAGGGCCGGGTTGTTCAAAGCATGATTAAGCTAATCCAGGATTAGCATAATTTTCATTTCAATTTTGTAACTTTTCAGTGAAGTTTTCTGTTCAAATTTTTTGTCCCTCAATTTTGGCTTTGACTAATGTCAAATTCCAGGAAGCATGGACAGTGAAAACACTTTTATTCAAGAGAAATTAGAACTCTGATTGACTTTTAATCCTGGATTAGCGTTAATCGGCTTTTGAACAACCGGGCCCAGGGAATTAGGGGTAGGCTGTGAATCATTATGTCACACCCATGTTTTTGTGCCAAAACTTATACAAATTTTAAATTCGGATCCGAGCAAGTGGAACAAGTGGACTTCATATTATAGAAGTAGACATCTACTTGTGGCAAGTCTATCTGGAGGCATTAATGCAGGATGTAAGTGTTAACTTTGAATGGGGTTACCCTGGAACTGCAAACACTCATGCCCTGTCCACACTACACCGGAGAAATTTGAAAAGGGTGTTAATCACTCTGAAAACATATCAAATGTTCTCCGTCCACACTTTGTTGGAGAAATTTGAAAATGTAACAATCACCAGTCATTTTGGATTTGTGTTTGAGGAAATCATGACATTATCATTTTTGAAAAGCTCCATTTTGAAAATGTTTTCCGTCCAAATTCCCCGGGTTTGAAAAGTGTTTTTGTTTGAAGAGCGCCCGTTTTCATGGCAATTTATTGTGAACAGAAGACCTAACTGTAGAAATAAAGCTGCATTTTCAAATTTCTCTGGCATAGTGTGGATGAGGCCTCAGTATAGTTGTTTATCAAGTATTACAAATCAAAGCTGAAGATCAAAATTGCTAAAATTACGCACTGGTCGATAAACATGCCCTGAGCATCAGATAACATTGAAATCTCTGGTGATATCACAAATTGTTCTAGTGGACAGACTGGTTGGTGATTTCCACTGGAATGCTAGCAGCCTCATACTAAGGGTCTTCATTCCCCTTGACCAGCAATCGGGAAACGAGTGACCCTGGAGAGATAATATCAGACTTCCAGATGAATTGTGCCTAGCTCAGAAACAGGCTACACATTGCCTCCACTTCTTAACATCCATTTTGAGGTTGTTGTGGTGGATCCATTACATTTATTTTTAAGAATAATGGGGCTGTTATTCAATCAGGTGAGCCTAAAAGTATTATATAAAGAAAAGCCATTTTCTTATGCAAACCCTTTTGAAATTTTGGCACTCAGTGGAGACAAAGAAGGTGACAATGACAGCAAATTCAAAGTACAGTGAACTCTTTCTAAGACACCAATTGTCCGTCTTAGAAAGGTGTCTGGGTTATAGAGAAAAGAGGTAACGGAAACACAAGTGATACTGAGATAACACATTGTATAATGGCCAAACTAGTGCACAATTAAAACATGAATGTTCTAAGTCTACTTAAAATGATTAATCAACTCATTTGTTCATTACAATCAATAGTTGACTGCTTCAGAAAAATGGAAAGTACTTGTACTGTCATATTCATTAGTACAATCACGTTACATTGTTACAATGTAAACTGAAAACATCAGTTTCATATATACTTCACATCATTCACTCCTCATGGGAATATATGAACTCAATTAATTGACCTCGCTCACAATGTGTGGCTTCATAGCTCAGTTGGTAAAGCATCGCACCGGTATCGCAGAGGCCACGCGTTCGAATCCCGTTGAAGTCCTGATTTTTTCAGGCTTCTTCTTTCCAATTGCTTAAATTGGAAAATTTACTGTGATGATCATTCTTCACTTTCATCTACAACTGCAGTTCAAATATGAATTATTTCATATATACTTCACATCATTTCACTCCTCACGGGAAGATATGAACTCAATTAATTGACCTCGCTCCCAATGTGTGGCTTCATAGCTCAGTTGGTAGACCATTGCACTGGTATTGTGGAAGTCACGTGTTTGAATCCTGTTAAAGCCCTGATTTTTTCAGGCTTCTTCTTTCCAATTGTTTAAATTGGAGAATTTACTGTGATGATCATTCTTCACTTTCATCTACAACTGCGGTTCAAATATGAATTATTTCATATATACTTCACATCAGAAACATAATATCTTTACAAGTCATGTGAAGATAACATGTTATTCACATAATTATGAAGATATCACCGTTGCTGTGGTTCAAAAATAAAAAAATTGCGCCTTCACAGCAAAAAGTAAATGGTTTGGTATTCATTGGTGTTTATATAATAAATAGAATATTACATGGCAGCTTGGAGATATGAAATTTCTCTTCTCATGTCAAAAAATATTTCACTTGTTTGCTTCGCCCATTTGTGATTTGTTCAACACTTGAAGAGGAATTTCATATCTCTGCACAGCCATGTAATATCCTCTGTGTTTTAGTATACTTGCTCAGGTTGCAAAAATTAACTGTCACTAAAATAAATTTTTCACAACAAGTTTGATTTTTTGTGGCACACAGGACATCTCTTTTTTTTTCAGTTTTCAACCTTGAGGCGCATTCAAGGCAACAAACTTGATGTCCTGTGTCACCATGTATTATGCTGGCATTGCATGGTGTGGTAACACAGACCATGCACAGATCTGTCGGAACATTGGCACCTCCTTCTCCCTTCTCCTCCTTGTCTTCTTCCTCCTCCTCCTTGTCCTCCTCCTCCTCATCATCCTCTTCATCTTCCTCATACTCTTGGTCTTCCTTCACATCATCATCCCCTACAAATTCCCACTGCTCCCATTCCTCTCCCCATTCCTCTTCACTCCAGTGCTCAATCTCTCCCTCTTCCTCCTCATGCACTTCTCCTCCTCTCTTCTCATTGTCCTGGCCACTGGGCATCACTTCTGTAAATTTATAAAAAAGGTCTGTCACTTATCAACAGTGTGAAAATTTTGTGGATTAATTGCCTTGATCCTGAACTTTATCATTAACTATAATTTATTTACAATGACAAGTGGTTGCTAACTCACCATCTAAAAAGAATAGATCATCTTCTGAATGAGAAATGATCGTGTTCTCAGCAGAATTATAGCCGCTATGGTAATTACTTTGACCCTCACTTTGAGGGTTTTCTTCTGTGAGGCCACCAATAAAACCCCACCCCCATGTTAATTGCCTTGCTTCTTCTAATTGAAATAATAATAAAATAAAGTAGTACATTAAATAAAATTGTCAAATTTCCTCATCATTTTTTAAACTGTTCAAACACCACCTTGCAAAGTTTTTTTGTTTTAGTAACCTAATGAACCCCCTTTTTCTCTTTACTCCTGTGAATTCAGAAATAATTTGATAAATTATTCGATCTTATCAACTACCTTGTCAAATCTTTAACAATTTTATCAAATTATGCCATTTACTTAGGGTTCAGAGTGGTAGTTTACCTTGATCAAGACCATTCAGTCCAGAACTTCCTGGAACAGGAAAGATTTCACTACTAAAATAAGATGAAAAAGAAATGTCAGTGATGTGTTTGAACAATTCCAGAAGCCTAATTTGAAATGAAAGGAGAGCTTGATTGCTCTCTTTACTGACAATGTGTACACCAGGTCTGGAAGCGAAAAGCAGACCATTTACTATATTTTTGTCAGTGCGAGTATAACACCAGTATAGTATTTTGATTTCCTAAATTTCGTCAAGTTTAGCCATTTTACACTGCAGTTACTTATCCTCTGGCCGAACCATGGTGGCATCAGTAGGAACTCCTGGGTAGGAACTATTTATTTTTGGCTTTAGATTTTCATCCCTCAATGTGATATTTATTTGAGGTGTATTTTGTAGTCGGTCACTCAATGGGATCTTCAAAATCTAGACTGAATACTTTTTGTTATTGTGTATAATCCGTCAAGTTGGAAATGCCACCTTTTTTTCGAGAATAAATTTAGTTCATTTCACTGAACCACCAGCAGATTTACAAGCTTTTTCTGTGAGCTATGATGTGCTGTTCAACTAAGAAATACTTTCGTGTTTACAAATGCGGATAAGTCACACACAGAAGTGCTTAATACGAGTGTGTTTACTTCTCACTTACCAAGCGTCTTGCCCTGCTTCCTCCATGATTGATGAACAGACCATGCTTTTGACAGTGACAACACACAAGAAGTTACTGGTATCGGTTTCAAATTACCATGTTGCGGTGTTACATGATTTTAAGGCAAAAATGAAAAGAACGTTTTCCAGGACATGCTAGCAGGTTAAAGGCTTATTAGCAATCTGGACAAAATGTGAGCCTAGTTCAGACTGCCAAATGGGTGAAAGATCACTGAATAAAGCCCTTTTTAGTATGATTATTTCAGTGATACCAATCCTGGGGATGCACACAATCAGTGCAATCTAAGAGCGAGATGAAGGGACCATTCGGTTCAAATCAAAGCGGCCTGAATACTGATCTTTTTTTGAGGCACTTAATGAATATAAAAAAGGGCCAGAAAAGAGAAATAAAAGAGTATCACACATTCAAGTTGGTCATCGCTTTCTTATATTGGGTAGCTCCTAAAGGAGCCGTTTGTATAAGTGACAACCCAGCGGTAGGTAACTGTTGTCTACTTGGTGACTGATCTTGGTTTTGCCTAGGTTAGTCTTGTGCGCTCCTTGGGCTTACGCTCGGCTTCCTTGTTCCGCTCATGGTAGAATGAGACCTTTAGAAGAGTTGAAGGGAACACTACTTTCTGCACCATGTCTTAGAAAGGCGACGGGGGCTCCCACATCGCAAACACCCCGAATGATCAAAGAACACTTTTTTGCGCTCTCAGAGAGCAATCTCGGCAGGCTTGCCAAGCTGCAACCAACAAGTCGTGGAGGTTTTGGAAGTGTTTAATGACCATCTGGCAGGCATTATGGTGTCAAGCTCATGAATGGGCACAGAAAACTTTGTCGCTTGCAAAAGATTTTGCGCGGAAGGAAGACCACCAAACAACTCGTTAAAGGTCTCGGCATTTGTTGGCATGGTAACGGATGTATGTCTCACAATGCTGGTTGTTGGCAGTTTCTTCATGAATGAATGAATGAGTGAATACCTTTATTTAAGTGTCAAACTAAAATAGCACTAAATAACCACTAAATGGGGACACTATAAATAAAGTAAAATTAATAAAACTGTTTCCAATTGATAAAACGAGTATGAAATTAATGAGATTATTTACACGTGCATGATTGTTGAGTATGGCTTAGAACTATTTACAAATACATATAGACTTAATAAAATACTAGTGTCTATCATGTACGACATAAAATACAGTCAGAACAATGAGCATCAGCCAGTAAGAAATTTAAATCAAACTTTCTAATATGCTGCCTAAATACAGATAATGCAGGAAGGTCTCTTATATTTTTGAGTAATACACTCCATAACTTTGGGCCAATGTATCTGATGGAATGCTTGCCATATGTAGTTGTGTTAAATCTTGGCATGGCAAACTCCTTGTTTCTCAGTGAATACTTGGTGTCTGTCATATGGAAGAGGTCTGCAATGTATTTCAGACAAATGTTCTTTTTTGTCTTGTACATAAGAACAACCATATCCTGTAACTGTCTGTTACGCAGGGTGCACAGATTAGCCATACTCAGCTTCTCTGCAACTAACACTGCCAAGGTCTGCAGCAAGCCTGGAGTTCCTTGGTGGCGTGTCCTAAAGACTTGTTTTAGGCACTCGTTTGTATTGGTTTTGTCCACCCACTTGTCGTAGTTCTTTCCATAGCCACGCCAGCAGACAAGGTACTGAGTGTGACCATGAGCATCCGTACGCTTATGTCTTTCAAACAACTCCTTTGAGGAGATAGGAGCAGTGTGCACAATTGCTGGCGCAATTCTTTCTGGATCATCTTCAGACAGAGACATGTGTCTGTCTATCCTCAAGATATCTATCTGGCGATGAAAAAATTTGGCCATGAGTATGGGAATGTAGGCAAAATCTTTGTCCACTTTTATTATGTGTGTGTTCCACTCTTTTGTGTGCTGGTTGTATTTACGACTATATCTTCCTTCCCCCCCTTCTGATCCAACAGCAGCTGATCTATCACGATGGTAGTTCCAATCAATAGCTGCAAGTTGCTTTCTTGCCTTGTAAAATCTGTACCTAACACAGTACATTATTATGATAATATTAATAACTGTTTGAAGGGAAAATAGTGAGGGTGAAACTAGGCTGTTGTTATAAGGTGCTGCTGAAATGCTTAATATGTGTACATTCAATGAAAATGGTGTTTACCACAGAGGCAAAAGGCTGTCAAAAATCCAACCCCCTCTCCCCCTTCCCGGCAATACCACCACCCAAAAATTACCCTGACATTTTATGCCACTCTTGTCATGCCCACTACAGAGTTCCAGAGGCTCTCAACAGGGACTAGGGATGAAAACTGCAACTGCACAATATTATAGTTGTCACTAATGTATACTCCTCTATAATGATAGTCTAGGCCTAAGGGTTCCAGGTTTCTTTATTACTTGTGCAGAGCTTTTAATGGAATACATACTTGTAAGCAGATCTCTTGGCCGCATATGCCAGAGACATGCTGTTGACGCATTCCAAGGATCCTGTGTGCCTTTAAAACATAAGAAACAAACAACAGTAAGGAAGCCACCAAGCATTTGTAAGTCTTTGCAGGTTACCCAGGGATGCGCCATAAGTCATAACAAACAAACAAACAAGCAATAGTGAAGCATGGTTATATGAATAGCATCAAACACTGTAGGTGATCTTGGGAGGCCACAAGGCATTTGTTTGCATTTGGTACCCAGGGATGGTGCATTTAACTCTACCATCCAGAGATTTGTCTTGACAAAATAAGTAGTCCTGTGCTTGGAGTGAAGCACAACAGTATCCCCCTCCCCCTTATCCCTGTCATCAAAAAAAGAAGGGGAAAATAATGATTTTAATACTATTGTCTGCCTAAAAAAAATTGGTTGACATAAAAGTATTTACCTAAACTTCACATAAAACTTGAAGCTGTCTAGCAAGGTTGGCTCAAGCACTATTTTCTGTAAGGCCAAAAAATCTTGGTCTCTGCGGTCAAACCAAGGGGGGTGTTCTTCATTGGGTTCAAGTACCTCGTGGTCACATTTGCCTGTGGTCCATTCATGCTCATTGCATACATGATGGAGGATGGACAGCCATTTGTCCTGTGAAACAAGCAAACATATTTAACACTTGTCCTGTGAATAACTAAAGTTCACACTTAGTAACACAAAACTTGTGCACTACAGGTGAATGTGTGTGGGCAGGGGTACAGTAATCTTGAGTGACATTGTAAAGTACACATGATGCATGATTTAGTCAGAGCACTTCACTAGAATTTGTCTGCTGTATATCTACCTTCATTACTGCCAGTGCCTGGGTGGTGTCTTCATATTCAGATGCAACTGAATTGCAATGCCAGAAGTGATTTATTATTTGGTTTGACCACTTTCCAACTTTATCATTCCCTTTAGTACTAGCAACCTGAAGAAAAATAATATACATGTATAAAGGTACCATCCCTTGGTCAGGTCACATTTGAAACTTACCCCTATCCCTCTGGAATTTCCAACAAAAAAAAAGTCGAGTTAATGCAAAAAATACTTTTCCAATGTATCTTTTATCCCATGACACTATAGAATTTCTGATTCCTATGCCCACTCAGGAGGTGGAGGGAGGTTTTAATACACTCTAACTTCTGGAATCATGCAGTTTTACTTTTAGAGTCTCACTACCTTTTGTATGCTCTTGCGTATGCTTTTGGCCTTGTGCCAGACATCAAGAGAATGCTCAGGAAAATTAAGGCAAGGGCCAAGTTCTGTTTTGGCCGGGTTCTGAAACACAAAGAGTCCTGGGAACTAGCAGCAAACCGAACCAATATGAAACAAAATGGCGGCCGAAGGCTCCGACTGGTTTGCCGAACGATATCTACAAAGTAGTCATGTTCGTGTATTTTTTCGGGAAGATGAACTCTCTACTTCTTATATCCTGTTTTTGTAAAGATCATCGAGTGGAAAAACAAAGATGGCTTGAGTCAATAAAGGTAAGCATTGTTTTATTTCTTGAAGTTTTCGAATAAGTTTTCAAACGTACACAAATAACCTTTATTACCATGTACGACCGCGAGCTACACGAAGTCTTGCTTCCACAGTAATCCAGATGATTAACGTTTAGTTTAATTCGTTTAAGTGGCGGTTTTTTTTAGTCAGATTACTCGTTTCCGAAACTTAAGATGGCAAATTTGCCCGTTTTGGACCGCTGACTGAATATGATTCGGTTGTTACTTCTCCTTAGTAGCAATGTGTGTTCATTTGAAGTTTGGTTGGGAGAATTTTATTTTGGGTCAACAGAAACACTCTAAAACTCCGGATGATGTATTGGAGCTCGCATCTGAAAGGAATTTAGTTTTTAATACATGGAAATAAAATTGTTTGGTTAATGAATTTATTCATAAAAAATACGACGACTGTGGAAAGTGGATAAATAGGAGTTTTCATGTTTTTTTCTATTAATTGTACATGTGCTCTCTATAACTTAACAGTCACTTAGTTAAGGTTATGTGAGTTTTTTTTGACACATGGAAGAAATAGTTCTATATCATTATGTTGAAAATGTGTGCTAAAATATATATCTTTTAAAGTTACTACAGCTGTATGTGTGCCATGGAAAACCTTTGTCCCAAATTATTACAGGAAAACCTTTGTCCCAAATTATTACAGCTGTATGTGTTCAATGAAAAACCTTGTCCCAAACTCTTTTTAATTACCTTGTTATATTCGTAGCATAATGTTATTATGATTTGGTTTTTCATCAACAATTTTGATTTCAATTAAGTGTTATATAATTGCAATGTATAATTTATATTGTCGATGCTCATACAACTTGAGCTTACATGTATATTGCCTAGACGAAGGCGATTCATATCTTATAATGCTATACTTGTTCATAAGTGAACAGTTATTTTCCAATACTTTAAAAGTTCTTCACACAAGAGCATATTTTTATAAATCGAATACTGCTCCTTGTTTCTTCTTATGACTTGTAAGCTTGGTTCAGAACAATCGTGGCTGAGGTAGTATTGTTTT
Organism: Orbicella franksi; assembly: GCF_964199315.1. NCBI lineage: Eukaryota > Metazoa > Cnidaria > Anthozoa > Scleractinia > Merulinidae > Orbicella > Orbicella franksi. The sequence goes on along the minus strand of NC_138154.1, from coordinate 5,069,307 downwards.
TCCCATTCTTTGTGTTGTTTCTTAAGAGCAGTGTGATGGGCCAGTATTTGAGTCTGAACAGGTGCAAGAAGGCTTTCATAATTTCTTTTGTAAAAGTCATTTGTGGGATGTTCTTTAAGGTTTTGTCTTGCAGTGTCCAGTTTGTACAGGCGATCTGTCTCCCCAACTATTTTCACTATATTTGCACAGAGTTTGGTTTTGATTTCTTTCACTTGTGGACTGCTGGACTTGGCAAGAGAATGAGAGCTCTTATTTTGCTGGTTTCTTTTCGCTGCTGCAAGAGGTTGTAGCTCTGAAACTTCATAATTATCCTCATCCTCATCGTCAGTGTAGTCAATGGACAGATCTTTCACTACAGATGTGACTACCTCTTCCAGTCCTGTTACATTTATCTCTTCTCCATTTTCATCCTCATCGATGTCTTCTCCACATTCACCTTGATAAGCCAAGTCAGGATATTCTTCCTGGCATTCCATATCTGCTGCATCATCTGCATATGTACTTTCCTGAAGTGGTGTACTGTCTGCATCACTTTCATCATTCTCTCTGTGTAAAAAATTTGTGTGTATGATTCTGGTGCAGTCACCTTTCTGGTCATACAATCTGATGATCCTGTGGGGGATTACAACAGCATCATTATTCAGGCATCTCTCCCAGCTTTGCTGAAGGTGTTGTTCTTCTTTTTTGAGATCACTTGATCTGAAATGGTGAAGGTTTGGTCCCTGGGGTCTGGTACTTGGTTCATCAGGGCCATCAAAAAATTCCACCCCAGACAAGATCTGACGCCACCAGACACCTTCACCACAGGCAATGAAGTCACTGATGGCTTGTAAATGGGCTTGGTACTCCTTGGGATTGTTGACGATGTAACGATTAGGTATAGTTGTGTTGGGGAGTGGTGGTAAAGTGCTGTAGTATTTTGAAATCTGTGATTCCTGCATTTTAACAGCATTGCCTTGCTTACTTTCTGCAAGCTTCTGTTCAGCTTGAAGGTGGATCAGGCTTGGAGTGATGATATCACCAGGTCTCCTGCTAGTCAATCTGGTGACACCTTGTAGAGTGTTAAAGTGCCTTTCTTCCTCCTCGGTGTTGGTGGATTTTGCTGAGATAATCCTACTCTGCTTTCCAGCATGAGCTGTCAGAGAATGCCAGTAACGACCATAGAACTTTCTGCTTGTTAGGGACTTTGGTTGCCCAATGATGTCTTTGCATATCATGGCATGGATGAATGCTTGGTTGTGAAGACGTAACACTAACTTTGGAGAGCGTGATTGGGCTGGCAAGTAGAGTAGTTTACTGAGCTCTGTGAGGGAATCCAGCAGTGTCTGTATTTTAGGTCTTACTTTGCCTGTTGACAAGAGATAAAACACAATTATAATAATATGTCAGGCAATAGTGCTGTCAATAGCTACATGTAGCCTAGTTCAAGTCCATTCTTAAGAGTTCTGTAGCACATGTTAAAATGAATTTCAGGTCAAAATGATTTCAAACTAGTTTGAATTGTTTTTCATTTGTTTAAGGGTTATGGTAATAAATCTGGAGCAAAGGAAAATACAAATCAAACTAGTTTCAAATAATATTGACCTGGACTTCATTTTAAACTACAACAAATACATGACTCTATCTTGGAGCACAATCTGTGCTGTAAGTTATTATTGTATGACTAGTCAGACTATAATTTCCTGACTACGTGCTCATGTACATTGTACTGTAGTCAATTGCCTGGCTAGCACTCACTACTGTAAGAGTTATCATAACAAAATAATTCTACTTCCATTGTTTCATATTGTTCCTCAACTGACATTTGTATTATTTTGTTTTATTAATAGCTGTGAAAGTTCTAAACAGAAACATATAAATGAAATTCTCAAATATCCTTAAACAACATAATAGTATGAACAGCCTCTGTGTCCTCACCATATGCTGCTAAATATCAAAAAGGATGGCCATCACCAAATAGAAAAAAAGAACTCAAAAATTGTTTATCATTATTGTGAGATCTGCTTTAGTCTGTAAAATGTTTTGATCATTACCTCTTAAGTATTGAGCCACTATGACAGCTGCAAGTCGATAATCACAGCCACGTAGCTTTTCCTTTCCAGCAAATGAACACTCAATGATGTCCTGAAATGCAATTTTTTCATCTTTTTCAAGGTGTGAAGGTAACTCAGTGAGAACATTGGCAATGTGTTCCTTAACATCATGAAGAGGCTCTGTAGGTAAGACTTCATAGTTTCCTGTTTGAAATAAGATTTTCAAGATTTTTATGCTTATGAATGGCCCACTTGTCATTATTTTTATGTAAAATTCTACTGTATATACCCGAACTTGTAACAAGTACCATGCATTTGTAAACATTTATACATTTGTAAATAGATGTTACATGTACACTGTACATTGACTAGTGCATGTATCATTGCTGTAAACTTCCCAACAAATATATCATCCTACCCAGAACACAGGCCAAGGAAAAAAATCATACTGTACTGTGTAGAAATTTTTTTTAGATCTGTCTCTCGATGTTCACAATATTGGTAATAGACAGTATGCAATGCCTACCTAAACCAAGGTCTGCTAGTGTTTTCTCTTGGTCAAAGAACATCATTGCTGGCACCCGTTGAATTCCACCAATCTCTTCTTTGAGAATTTCCTGAAGGTCCTTCTTTTGTCCATCAGTTTCGAGGCCTCGGGCTCTGCATTCACTTCTCAACTCTTCTAAGCGAAGATCTTTAAATGGCTTCAAACCAGCATTCCTTTTATTTTTCCCAGCAGGCCCCTGTAGAACTTTCCTCAACCGTTCTGAGAGAGTAAGGTGAGGTTTGCAAAGAGAAACTGCGAGGTCTTTGTACTTTCTTGCATCACCACTGCAACTTGCACATCCAGCATTTCCCCCTTTCTGTTCTCCAGCCTCAAATTGTTGCTCGGGGCCATCTCCATGAAAAAAGCGCATTACATCAGTAATCTCAACTCCATTTGAAGTGGTGATTTTAATGTTCATACTCTGTAAACAGGCCTTTCTGGTGTTAATGTAGGCTAGCTGATCAACTTCAGAGGAACCACATCTCCCCAGAATGTAGACTTGGGGTCTTTCAACTACAGACTGTACATCAATGTCTCCTTTGCCTTTTGCTTTCATTTCTTCATTGGTGTAATACAGGGCCTCATCATATACTGAATTAACTGTCAGTAGAAGGTGACCATGGTTGAGAAGGGTTGAGTTGTCACCCCAAACCATGATGTGCCACTTTCTTTCCATTGCTTTTAATCTCTCTTTAGACTCGATTTCACTTTCATCCCCTGTGTTGGCATCCTCACCAAGCTGAATAAGTCTGGATCTGACTTCAGTATCTGTCATGGCAGTGTAGTAGTCATCATTGTGAATTCGTAGTAAACCCAGGGATTCCTGCTCTTTTAGCATGTGTGTCCTTATTTCTAGGAGAGGGATCTTACGGCCAGATACGGTAAATCTTTCAGTCTTGAGGGTACCTTCCTTTGTCAGCAACACCTTTTTGAATGTTTGGGGGACAATCATTTCGCCGAGAATGAACTCTCCACTTTCAATTTTGCTCTGAAAAAGGAAACACAACACAAATTAATGAATCCAGAGTTATGCATGTTGAAGTATTTTGTGTACTCATGTGACATTGTAATGCAATACCTAGCAAACTTTGCATATTCTCATTTAATAATTAGCTGAGCTCTCTTGGCAATTGGCCATAATTCAAAGAGCTCTACATGTACATCTTTATGAGATATAGATGTATCATGAGAAGTCTTGAAAATACATTACATGCATCGTCTACAATTCAGTATATGCAGATTTATGGATCCTGGCTGAAAAAGTAAAGAAAAGTTCCTTTTGAATTCATTTATATTTAGTTTACTGCACTGTACTAACCATTAAAGTTTCCCTTATTTCTTTGTTTGTTCTTGGAACTGGTACTGAGATCTCTCCACCTTGCATTCGGATTATTTTTCGTCTGGCTGCTGGTTTTTCCTGTCTGAATTGCTGGAATCTGGATAACTGTACTCCTTTACTTTCCAGGAACTCCTTGACAACCATATTTCCCAGTTTTGTCTTTTCCATCACACCATATTGACGGGCAAGTTCTGAGTAATTGATCTGGAAAAGAAGGGTACACCTTTCAACTTTTTTTTTGCCAAGTAAATTTCTCTCTGGCCTGAGATTTTTGTGTAATTGATTCTGGCTTCAGGGTAATTACAGTTATTACCACTTTATCATTAGTTTCACCCAGATTCAGTTGTTAGTAGTACTGCCCTAGTAAGTCTATTATAATTATAATGATTAAATATCTTATTTTTATTGCAGTTTATTACTATTTTGTAATACATGCACAGGCTAGAGGGTGGCTTTACCTTTTTTGCCCTTTTTACTTTGTCTGGTTACACAATGTATGTTTTACTAACCTTATCTCCATCCCTCATTGCATTAACTTTTTCCAGGAGCCCGTCTTTGTCAAAGTCAAGATCATCTGGCCGTGGAGAGTGGCTTTTCTTCTTACGTTGGCCTTCTTCTTCCTGTCGCTTCCTTTTATTGGCCCTTTGTTCTGCATCTTCTGGACTTTCAAAGAAAAGTGACAATCGCTGCTCCTGTCGCTGGCTGTAGGTCTGTCTAGTGGAAAGCATGGTGTCACAGTCCTTTTCTGACCATTTCTCCTGGATGCAACTCTTGTCAACTGTGGATTTTTTTCTCCTTTCCTTTTTCTTTTCAACATGTGATTTTTTGTCTTCAAGACCCAACTCAGAAACAGTGGTTTGTGCCTTCGCAAATGTCACCCCAAGTATATTTTTAAATGGGGCATTTATTTTTTCATAAATCTGTGAAGTAGCTGTTTTTATAGCCTTTTTTGTGACCTTCATATTTCCACGGCATGATGGTTTAAGAATGCAGCTCTTAATGTTCTTGTGAAAACCTTGTTGTGTAATAGAGTTTTCTTTCTGATTCCACATAGGAAATAAAGATTGAAAAGGAAAGTGATGAACATCACAAGCCTCGCAATTTGTACGAGTGTGTTGCTTCTTTTCATATTCGGTCAGCTTTTCCCAGTTGTTGGGGCTGAAATGTTCTGTGTATTCATCCTTGTTAGTTTCAAGCTTCCATTTTCCAAAATGGTGTACGAGGCTCTTGGAGCGTTTGACAAAAGAATGTTTGTCTACCTCATATCGCTCTTGGTGTCCTTGAAATACTGCTAGGTAGTTTCTCAAGCGGTTGTCGTGGTCATACTCAACTTTGCCAGTTGGTTTTACGAAACTGTGTTTGACCGCAACTCGAGCAAATCCACATCCAAAGAAAGAGGCCATTTATGGCGCCAAATCTAACAGTTTCTGCTCACAGAATTATACAAAGAACACGGCTTTTCTGTCGAAAAGTACCTTTAGACCAAGTCACTCCCGTATTTTTGCTATAGAAAACCTTTAGACATATAATTGCAATCTTTGTAGAAAGAGCATAACATCTACATAAATCAGAAACGGATCGTTGCTCACTGATTAGCTCGGTTGAATTTTCCGCCAAAATCTCGCGCATGTCAATTATAAATGTCAACGAAGGCTCATGTAAGCTGTGAGCAATAAGCTTAATTTTTTTTCTCACGAACCACAACATCAATCTACAATAATAAGTATTTCGTTACAATTTGGTCATTTATTCTCACCTTTTCACCTAGAAACACGAAAATATACATTATTTAGGCTGCCTTCCTATTAGCAGAAGCATCATTTTTGAATTTTCAGCTTCTGTAGTTAAATGTTTCGTATTAAAACAGGTAAAAACATTAGAAAAATTAGTCAAACCACGACCACATCAATGCTTCTTCTTCCGCCATTTTGAATCTTGGAGCCAGGCCTGATATCAAATCATTGATCTTATTGGCCATTTCGTCTCTAGGACAACGAAAATTGTCGTTCCCAGGTTATCTTTTCGGTGATCTGCTCGGCCAATATGGCAAATTCAAGATGGCGAACAACAGTCTCGTGGGGAGGGTATTTTAATAAATGGCAACACTTTTAAACTTCGATATCCTGTTTTTACTTCCAAATACTTGTGTATCATGATGTCTTCCATATCTCTGTGCTTGGCCTTTTTAGAAAATCACTTTATTTGTCATTTAAATTCACAAGAAACGATGGTTTTATAGTATGTTTTTATATTGGCTAGAAACTACTTCTACACAAACCACAATTTCGTCTAAGGCCAAGCACAGTTTAACAGTTTAGGTATCCGACATTTAAAAGGTACCACTGCATTTTTCAAGAATTACAGAAAAAGTGTTGCCATTTCTTGTTGAAAATGGTCTATTTTTCAGCTCTTATCGGCTTTCCTTGAACGTCGATCACGTGACTAAATCACGTGATATTTTACCAGGGAAGTCGCAATGTTAATTATGTTAAGTGGACCAAATTTCGTTCGATTTTATTAAAACCTCTTTGAACAACACTAATTTATGTTTAAAAAATGTATTTTTCAGTCTGGGCCCATGCCTTAATTTACCTGAGTGAAAGATTGTCTTGAATTCCTCAGCTAGGACACAAAATAGAAGAGCATTAAATTAATACCAAACTTGCTTGTACGTTTTAAATGATAGCTAGTTTGGAATATTTTAATTTATGGGTGCATTACATGTAATTGCACCAGTACAATGCTAGTAAAAATAGTAGCTGTAATGTTTTTCATGCAAGCTATACTAAAGAACATTTCCACAAAGGACCAAAAGCAACCTCATATGTAAAGAATTTCAAATTCTCCTACTGAGCAACAAATGGGCATAAAAATTAATAACTATAAATTTTTAGGGTTCTATGCAAAAGATGGGGTACTTTAGGACAGTGAAAGAGCAGAGTCACATACACTTCCTCAAAATGAATATCTGACAGGATAAGAAACGACTGATGCAGTACAGTACCTTTTCCCTATAGCAAGCTCAACCTACAAGTTCCAACCTACCTATAAGTTTCTTAATAGATGATGATGCATCTGTGCAAACTTCGAGGACATTCAGGACTGTCTGGAGTCTTTGAAGACAGTTGTCCAAGGCCTTCTTTTCCATGGTACTTAATTTTAAGCCGACATGTCGTTTGTCAAGAACTTCTATTTCAATAACATACCCAGTGGTCATCTCCATTACATAGTAACAAAGGTTTTTGGCTGAAAAGCCAGGGGAGTCACACTGGCCATCACCACATACAAAAAGCTCCTCACTGGCAAATTGTGCCCACAATTCTTCTCTCATGTTTTGCCACCACTCATCACTTACAGGGGCACAGTACAGTTTCTGAACTCTTTGGAAAGTTGAGGCTGAAATGAATTCCAGTCCTAGGTGCTTTGCAAAATTTTCAATTTTTGAAAAATTGTTTCCTGATGTAAGAACTGCGGCTGCAGCTTGGAGGTTATTTGACATCATGCCATTCACATCCCCTGATGTACAAAACCTTCCTTTGTGCCCTGCTGGACATTTCCATCGTATTACTGCACAAGTACCTAACAGTGAGTATTCTAGTGTAGTCCAG
>NC_138154.1:5029280-5056780 GCF_964199315.1 Orbicella franksi | reverse complement strand
ATGCTCTTTACAGTACATCTGTTTGATGTTTACACAACTTTGTTCTGATGACGAGGTTGATGTCTCAGTGTCACTGATGTCATGATCATTGTTGCTCTCATTGTCAATGACTACAGCGTTGTCAATTATTTTGTAAGATGTATTGGCAGAAAATGAACTTGCACTCTTCACACCAGTGACATCAATACATTTATTTGACCTGCAACACACGATAAAGGGACAATTACATGTATTATTATACATTGAACTCACTATCTCTTTGCTGGTTGGCCGAAAGCACACAGTAAATTTTTGAAACATGTGCCTGTGACGTCATTTAGCTGTAGATTGTACAATAATCATGTCAAGGACACTCAAGGTCATGGGTAATCATGTCATGCACCACTGCAGTGCATGATTGTTAAGGGTAATCATGTCAAGTTCATGTGCTTTGTGTTGCTTGCCGTCATTGATGAAGCAAATACAAGACTTCCTTTTTTTTTGTCATTCAAAGTATAATAGCACAATTATTAGACGCGGTTTTTGTGAAATCCAGAATAACCAAGGTCTAAGTAAGGGTTATCAGCCTCAGCCTTTAACTTTGGCTGATAACACCTACCTCGACCTTAATTAATCTGGATATCACAAAAACCTCATCCAATAATTGTTTAGTGTAAAATGCACAGCTATGTTACTACAAAAAATAATTGACTAGTTATCGAATATTTATTTGCATGCAACCTGTTTACCACAACTCGACCTAAATAGCAGAAATGAACGTGGGTCAATTTGCACAGTGCAAAGAAGTGCATATTTAGCTAAAGGAAGGCAAACAAAACGAAACTTAACTTACAAGAATATAATCAAAATATAACAGAAGCACATCACCTAGCTAGGTGATATGCTTTTGAATATAATAATCAGTATATTATTACAAATATAGACTGCATAACATGGACAGACCGAGTTACTTGAATAAAGCAAAAATCTTTTCTCTGAGATAAGACGAGGACCACAAAAATTAAATTGGTAACTTGGTGTGTGCCTTACACTGATTCAGTGAGGCTATAAACAAAAAAAAAACATGCAATTGTGATCACATGTTTAATTTTTCACTTACTTTTCACATCTGTTAGGGCTTACAACAGAAAAATCGGGAACATTTCTGCCTTTTCCCAATGGAGTCGAAGTTAATGGACCTGGCAGTAATCATTACAAAAGACATGAGAATCAGAAAGTGTAAATGTAATGAATCATATCAGGTAATTTACGTGCCCAGAGCACACAGTACCTTCTTTGGTCAGTCTTGCTCTTTTGGATGGTCAAGCTGCTTTTATGTCGTTCATTCTACAAAAGAGATCAAGAGATATTCAGAACATTTCTTTCTAGTATTAATATCGAACACCAGTCTAAATATATGAAAAAGCTGGTACTCACTGTTCACGTCTTCGTCTGAGCTCCAAACCGAGCAGCCATGACGCAAAGTTTGAATTGTTTGCAAAGGTTCCCTCCGCACGGACCTTTTGCCAGGTCGAGAAAACACGATTTTCCAAACATATGTAATGGTGATTTGCTCTCCAATGCTTTTGATTTATCGCTCTCGTTATTTTGGCCAACGCAGGCGACTTCTTCCGCCGGTGCCTTCACGTTTCCCACCTCTTCTTTTCATGTTCTTTTGGAGACGCGATCCATACTGTTTTTAACCAAATACGATAAAATAACATCCTAGGATGAGCAAAAACACACTCAAAAACAGGTTTTTCAGTTTAAGATTGAAAATTGAGCAAAACACTGCGAAGATTGAAGCGGATTTCTCTACGTACTCAACGCGTAACTTTGATTTCAGGTTGAGGTGAACTCTTTTCAAAGTAAGGAAACTAGTGTCCAGGTCAGCGCGGTCCCAAAGCTGACTGTGTCCCTTTAAGCACATGACTCAGTTTTGAATGTAGATTCCAGATGGGGCATTTTAAGTCCACCATCACTGTAGTCACTAATCAGTGCCAGACTTGATTTTATCTTTCCATAAAAAATTAAACAATACTGTGTCAAGTTTTTTTAAAAATTTTCTAACATGGAAGCCCGGAACAACAGGTTTGGCATCGCAAATGTTTTAATAGACGTTTTAGTTATGGGTTATTTCTCTCAACCGCAAGCCACAAACTGCAGCTTGAGGTTAGCCATTTGCGGTCAGAGGTAAGAAAGGAAGGAAGGAGTGAGTCTGAACTCAGTCTCATTTTCAACAAGGTCCATACTATTCAGTAACCCCAAATCAACCGGTTTTATGAATAAATTGCTGGAACTACTTGGACAAAAACTTTGAATATAAAAAAACCTGAATAATTTAAATTTCTAGAATGTGGATGATATTCATGACTGGTTTGGTCAACTACTGGATTCAGTAGACCTATTGTGGCTTGACCCTGAGCTCTTTTCCCAAGCAATTCATGCTAAAGGGGCACCCCTCCAGCAGTGCTGGGGTTTCATTGATGGCACTCTAAGGCCCATGGTGTGACCAGCCTGCAACCAACGAATAATGTACAGTGGCCATAAGAGAACCTATTGCTTGAAATTTCAGGTATCACCAGTATTTTTCAATATCATAATGAGAAGTATGAGAAAATGCATTTGCATTTCAATTCTGCCTGTTGCTTATATCTGTAAAACAGGAGGGCAGGGAGCTTAAAACATTTCTTGCTCCCAAAAGGGAGGCTTAATAGAGGATTTCTGGTAAATGGGTCCATCTCACCTCCCTAGCTGAACCACAACATTGCCAAACGGCACATTCTGTGAATTGCTCCCCAGTGGGATATGGTGGAGGGGGGGGGGGTGGGCAGGCAAGGTGAACTATTGGAAGCCTCCACACACCTTAACAAAGCATACCTTCTATTTTCAGTCAGTCCAGGCCCCCAATGGCCTCATTGCAAATATGTTTGGACCCATAGAGGGAAGGAGACATGACAAAATTCTGGCCAGTCCAACACATCGCCCGAGAATTTCCTAAGGTTGGTTTTTGCCAACTTCATTTTAGGTGCACTTGAGGTATGTTTTGGTGATGGTGCAATGGGTTCAGGCTTCTCACTTGTATTTTGCTTTTGGCTGTTTTTTAACCATAATTTCACATCATGAATTTGTTCTCTTACCATATCGAACCATGGTCCTTGGGTGTCCACTTCATCTCCTACTTGAGAGTCATCGTCCAAGAGCTTTTCGATTTCCATCTGCAGATCCTTTGCTTTCTGCAATCTCGTAACAATTGAATCAAGTTTTTCTTCCACTCAAGCAATTTCAGGCGAGTCGGACTCAATCATGTTTCTAACAGCGTCAAAATCCCTTTTCATCCAGCCTCTCAACCCAGTGTGAGCTCTCTTCAGCTGATCAATTTGTTTCGTCTTCATTTCGATTGGCGTTGGTGACAAACGAAAGGAAACAACACTCGAGGCTAGTGATTAAACACGTCGCGGGTCACCATGTTTGGACTCCATATTTATTCGAGCACATATTTCTACAACCCCTATAGGGGGGTACAACAATTCGTGCAACGTCACATCCGGGTTACAAAACAATACAAAACGACTTATCTAGAATGTTCAATTTGTCACACAATGTCACGTCCGATCTCTAGTACAAAACGGCTAGTCTAGAAAGTCCAGCTTTCAACAACCCCTCCCCCCTTTTCAATGATGCCAAAATGGCACGGTTTTGCTCCTTCATGCCTTCATCATTGCTTCGGGGGGGAGGGGGTTAACTGTTTCTTTTTATTCTGTCCAAGATTCTCCGAGATTCATGCTGGTGTGACTAGGTGTGTTATTTATGGTAATGGAGGGACTATTGTAGCAGTTGCACACTTATATCAGAATGCAAACCTTACGATGAAGGCATACCCAGTAGAGATTGAAAAAAGTGATTTCTATGACAGTCAAGTGCTATTTTAAGCGTTTTACATACTTAAAACAAAAGATGCATAAATGCGTGCGATATTCAGAGTGAAATTGTCAAGTTCATACCTTAACTTAGTCGGCTTTCTGTTCTGTTTGAAGAATGCTTTTGGAATTATTGCATGGGAAATTAAAAGTAGCATAATGGTTCTATATTTCTGCTTCTACTTGTCAAAGAAGTATGTATGTAGTAGTTCACAGTCCAAAAGTTCCGATAATGAACTGCAACCAGCCAAAGTGAGAAGCGTGTACTTAATAACCTACAGCCAAGCTGATCTCAGCATTTTCCCGGACAGACAGTCGTTCGCAGATGGCATTTGTGAGGCGGTTTTGAATTGCGAGGGAACAAAATCAAAAGTAATTCAATGGACTTGTAGCCAGGAAAACCATAAAACGCAAGGGAAGTATTATCACATGGTCATTAAACTAAACAAGATCAAGAGGTTGCTGTCAGTATGGCAATATTTAAAGAACGAGTGGAATGTTTATGTTCACTTTTCTAACCGGCCCACCAACTACTATTTGGCATGATTGTACACCACCAAAGAAGATGAAGATTTCATCCAGTCTGCTGGCCATCCAGATTTAGGCAACTCAGGTCCACCTAGAACTATGGCCGCAAGTCAAGTGCAGGGAGGAGGAAGAGAATTTGGGAAAAAAAATGGAGGAGTGGGAGGGGGGAGGGGAAAAGGAAGGCCTGCTATAAAGATCCCTATTGGTTCATTCCTGCGGTCGTCGGCAGCCACAACATTTTGATTGGTTAATTGGACAATAGGATGGGTTTGTGAAGTAATGCAAAAACAACCAAAATGGTGGCCGAAGTGGATTTGCTAGTGAGAGCCTTGGCTGATTTGAACGTTGTGGCTCGTAGTGAATTCAAGTTAAAACCAGAGCAAGAAGTTGCAGTAAAATCTCCTCTAGATGGAAAAGATGTATTAGCGGGGTTGTCCACAGGATACGACAAAAGCCTCATACATCAAATGTTTGTTCGCGCCAAGGACTCTGAACTGAATGGTAAAGCAACGATTCTGGTGATTTAAATCTTCATCAACTCTTGTGCTGCATACAGCTTGCTCATTAAAACTACAGTTCAGCTGCATTTCTTATTTTGCGACCACAAGATCTACAGCCCTGCTCTGAAAAGTTTTCGTCTCTCGTTAGTGGAAACCCAATCGAGCCGCAACACTCGGCTAAAATCAACCTGACACTTTCTTCTCTGCCCACTGGCAAAAACAGATTTTCAAATGAAGCTCATCCTCCTCCAGAAGTAAAGGTTACTTCACAAAATCTGCAGCTGCTGTTTTTTTGAATGTCTATCTTTGGTTTTCTTTCTCTTTTACAAACCTTTGTGGGAGTTTATGACATTACACGGCCTGAAGATTTTCTCACAATGCTCGCTGCTATGAATACTTTTTCACACCTTCCCATGTAAAGTCATTCATGCAGAAAGGCGCTCGCCTTATTCTGATTGGTCATTGAACTGACAGCTCTGTTAATCTGATTACCGTAAAACAGTAGGCGGAGATGCAAAAGAAGTGGCTTTTGTAGCAGGCGTTCCCTTCCCCAAATTCTCTTCCTCCTCCCCCACCCCCTCCCCTTTATATGCCTGCTACAAAGAAGTAAGCTAACAAGACTTCAGATCTTGGAAAAATGTCTGCAAGACCCTTGCACGACTGAGTGTTACGGCCGGTGGGCGGAATGCGCTCAACAGCTACTTATTTGGAACCACATGCCAATTGAAGTTTTTACAGAAGCTGTGAAAAATCTCCTGGAACAGGGGACTGGAAAATTTTGCAGCATTTTAATCAAGGGCCCTGCCAATTCAGGCAAGACATTTTTACTTAATCTGTTAAACATTGTTTACAAGTCTTTCACTAATCCTGCCACATCCACATTCGCCTGGGTAGGGGCAGAAAAGTCAGAGGTCATTTTCTTAAATGACTTCAGAGGGAATACACAGATTATGCAGTGGGACGATTTACTATTGATGCTTAAGGGCCAGCCAGTGCATCTCCCGGCTCCAAAATCACACTTTTCTAAAGATCTGGAATTTCACAATGACACCCCAGTTTTTTGCACCACAAAGTATGATTTTGTATACGTCAAGGGAGGGGTCATCCACCAGATGGAGACAGAAATGATGGCAGTACAATGGAAGGCTTTTCAGTTTCAGAGGCGGATTCCGCAGAACGAACAATTGTCCATTCAACCATGTGCTAGATGTTTTGCTGAATTCATTCTACGGCGATAAATGAATCAATCAGTTTTTTCGATGAACTAGTCAGAAAGTAATTGCTTGCCATTTGTGTATTCATTGGTCAATTTCACAATGTAAGTTATCAGTAGAAAAGCAATTTTACTATTGAATTGTAAGACATTCATATAGAATAGAATATTGAATGAAATAAAGTAATTGTTAAGTTGTCAAGTCAAAGGTAAACTACCTTACACCACTTCTTTACGAAAAGTCGCAATAATAAAAGAGAAAAGGAACAATAAAAAATAAATTTGGCTTGAGCAAACTGTTTAAGAGAACAAATTTCCCTAAATAAGATAAAATGAACAGAAAAAAAAAAGAAAAAAAACCAAAGGAACTAGACGAGTGTGATAGATGAACTCTTGTTGCTCGTGGCATTTCACCTGTCATAGGTTTTGCGCGCTACGCTCAAGCGCCAGCAATGCAGAGGCACAGTGAACTGCGCTATTTTAAGGAAAACAAATGTTTCATTGGCGATGTTTGTTTGTTAATATTTTATTTCTGTTCTAAAGATATTTTTGTGTTTGAAAATTGAAAACAAGTTTTGTTTACAAATTTGTGCATTGACACGATTTCCAAACAATTAACAGTGATTTTAAACAATTTTCAACAATTTCGACTTTAAAAAAATAAATAACAAACATTCATTCATATTTTATCTAAATTAGCCTGAAACCGTGATAAATCGTTAAAAAATCGTCACAAACAAGCTTAAATCGTGTGGAATATATCGTAACAGTCACAAAAACGTCCAAATGTAATTTAAACATAATTCAAGTACCCTACACATCTTAAGATTCAATATTTCAGTCTTTTGCCACTATTCCATATTATGCCAGCCACACACACACTCATAGACTGTATAGTCCTATCTATCAGTTGCTGTGAAATACCATGGATTGTTCTTTGTACCCTTTCACAAAACTGTTCTTTTAACTCTCATGTTATGCCTCTTTCAAGCGCATCTTTTGCCAACTTCCTTGTGACAATGTGAAATATGTTCTCTATCGGATTCAAATCTGGACTTCACGGCAGGATTTTTAAAAGTTCACAATGAGAACAAACCATAGCCTCACGGGCTGCTTTGCTGTTTCGTGAAGGATCACCGTCTTGCAGCCAAAGTCGACTCAATCCTTTGCATGATCGTTCAAACATAGTGTTGAAATGCTGGTCAATAAAAGATGCGAAATAGTTTCCATCCATTTTCTCGTATCTTTCACAAACTAGCACTCCTTTGCCCTGACTTATTGCTACTATGAACTTGGCCACTTTTCCCCCATTCTGGATTTACTGCCTTTTGCCAAACACCCTTGTGTCAGGCCTTCAGATCTTTTCCTCCATACTCTTCCTTCCGGGGCGCAAGCTTGGTCCAGCGGGTTAGTCTTGTACACAAATGAGACACCACCCAAATAGAAAGCAACAGAGTCTGTCCAAACACTCGGGGAGTATTCTGCTTGCATTTTTCGGGCAAACTCCACTCTCAGGTCTTTGTCCGTCTGACTCATTAGCCCCTTTTTGCATGCCTGGAGGAAGAAGTAACCATTTCTATTTAGTAAACACCTAACAGTTCGGTCAGTGAGATGACAAATTCCTGTATGCTCCATCAGCCATCATGAGGAAAATGAGCACTCTTTGTCCCTCAGTTCTAGTATACTTCTAAGAATTAATACCTCTTGTTCTGGAGTGAGTTTTTTCTTCCTTCCACCAAACTGCCTACGGTTCTCTGGCACTTTGTCTTTTACACTTGCTACCGTATTTTCCCGTGTATAAGTCGACCTTTCAAGACCTAAAAATCAGTCCAAACATTCGCCCTCGACTTATACATGGGTCAAAACTTGAGATCCAAGCGCCAGTCAAATAATTAACATAATAATTGTCTTTCAATGTTAACAAACATGTGATAAACGGCAGCACAGTTTACAACGTACGTTCGCTTAGCGATGTCTCTCCATATCAGAGCTTCAAGTTAAAATCCATCAACATTTATCCGTTAAATTTTAACCTGAATCTTGTAGACACTCACTGGCTCAATTTTGTCATAAAGAACCAATATTTTTCCTTTAAATAAAGCTGTAGTATAGCTGTCGGAGAAAATATCTTTCGCGCTTGGAACTTCTCTGCTTGGTAACCTGGCAGGATACGAGTGCGATGACTTCTGTACCAGTACTTGACCGATTTCAAGGCTTGACTACCAAGTTCCCAACACACGCTTTGCACTTTGTTTATGGTGTCGTTCTGAAAGTTGTGAGCTTCTTTGGTGTTTTGCCTGTCTTATAAAGCCACTTTTAATCTCTTCGCACTTAAAAAGGCTTGTTTGAAATCCTTACGTTTGATTTTTGTGAGCATTTTACAAAAATTATCATCGAAAAGTCTGCATGCACATGTGTTGCTAAACTGGGTAAAACGCTCGTATACGTGCCATAATAAGCTTTAAAACTGCACATTGAAACATGCTGTGATTTGTTTACATATCTGTGGTAGCTGAAAGATAATTTTAAGAAATACAAGATAAGTTTTCCAAGAAATTCTTACCTGGAAATTAAGAAAATCTAGTTTTTGGCCTCAAAAATTGGGGGTCGACTTATACACGGGATCAACTAATACACGGGTAAATACGGTATGTGTTGAACGCTTGTTTTGGAAATTCTACATCATAGAGCAATTTCGTCTAGCATGAGATATGTTGTACTTTTAAGCACTCTAATTGTAGCTTTTGTTTCCTCGGGTATTCTTTTTTTCCCTGGCATGTTCTAAGATATTTCTTGGTGATGACAATGTTCTTTCTCACCTCCTCTGCTATTTCCAAAAGTCGCATAATAATTTATTGTTATGTATTCTCTATGTTGCCGAAAATACCCCTTGTGTAATGCCTTAACTTAGGGTACACATGTACCCATGTTTTTGCTCCTTCGTGCCTTCATCATTGCTTTGGGGGGGAGGGGGTTAATTGTTGCTTTTTATTCTGTCCAAGATTGTAGCTTTGGTCCTCATCAATGATGAAGTGTACTCGATTAAAGGTTGTTATTTTTCCTTACAGGATTTCCTTACAGGAACGGATAAGCAAATATGGTCATTTTCCAAATGAGAATATAAATCAAGAAAATAGTCAAGTGGTGAAAGGAAAGTTATGGAGGTTTACTACTAGTCAGTGACTGCCATTTATCTCACCTTTCTTCGCTTTGCTGGTCCTGGTGCTGGTGCTGACACTGGAACTATCATCAGCATCCTTGTCTGAGCTGCTACCACTGATGTCATCATTACTGGAGTTGCCATCATGCTTCCTCTCTAAAACAATTGAGAAAATATATGTTATTTGAAAGCAATTCAAATTAAGGACAGGATTTTAGATGAGCACAGCTGCTGAGCATAGTATAGTGGCCGATATCCTGACTGCTAAGCTAGTCGAATTTCAGAAAGTGTATTATCCAATGCTACTGTTTCTAATAATAATTGTTGCAATGGTTTGTTGTGATGTAACTGATGACTTAGTATGTGGTGTGCACATCCCAAAATGTTGCTTTTATTTATGGATTCACAAGAAAAGGCATATACAGAGGTGAGAAAGTAACATACAATTAGTATCTACAATAGCTTACTGGCCATTCCTGTGAGTGCTGCTGCCCACATTTCCAGACCTTTCTGTTGATCCTCTTTTTCTTTCTGCTTCTTGTTTTCTTTTTCTTTGGTCTTAACTTCCTGTAGGTCTTTTCTGTATTTGTAAATGTTCTCTAATAGTTGGTTGAGTTGAGTATATTCCTCCTCACTACCAGATTTGATGACCATGACATCAAATAAATTAATGAAACATTCCCTGTATCCACGAGATTAAAAAAAAATATGCACGCCACCCACATTAACAACATATAGCCACCCATAGAAAACCCGCCAAGACCCGAAATACACTAGAACTGGCGATATAAGCTTAACAACAACAAACAAACTGACTAAAACATGAGCAATGAATGAGCGGGAAAACCGAAAACAGGCAAAAAAGAAAGACAAATAAAGGGTTGCTGCCCTTGTCCCTGTTCGCAATTTATAAGAAACACACATAAGGGACAGAAGTGAACGTATTCTACCTCGAGCTCTCTGTGTTGAGCTTGTCCCACAGCTTGTTGAGGTACTTGTGCTGCAGCTGGTTGAATTTTCTGAGCCACGTGTTCAGCAGCAGGTAAAGCCACCTGTCCGGCAAATTGTTGAACTACTTGAGCTACTTGACCACCGACCGCTTGAGCTCCATGAGCTGCTAGTTTGTCAGCTGGCTGAATTCCTTGGGCAACCGGTAGAGCAGCTTGAGCCTGAGCTCCTTGTCCCACAGGATACTGTACGTCTGCCATAAAGTTTTCGTCGTGAAGCAGTAAGGGAACTTGATAGTGTCCTTTCTCTGCTTTATAAATACCGCCTGCAGTTATTTTCATAAACTTCAAATCCTCCTGAGACATTGCTGAGTTAGTTTCTTGATTCTCGGAAAAGTCCTGTTCGAACATTCTCTTGATGGTCGAAGGAATCATTATCTCTTTACAGCTCTTCAAAGGGAGGAACTTGCTAGTCGATTCTTCTTGGCTCAGTATCTCTCTTGTGGCAATACGATGGCATTCGGCTGTCTCCCCAGCATCATCCTCATGTTCTCCGTGGCTTCTAGCTCCTATCACGCCCCAAACCAATGTTGTGCGTACAGCATAGGGGTTGTTTGACTTTCCAGGGACTATGTATCTTGGCTTTAAGGCACGAACGCAGTTGTTTCCAATTAATAAGCCAATGCTTAAGTGCTCTTCGTATGGCGGGATTTCGTCTGCAATTCTCTCTAGGTGCCCATACTTGCGTGCAGTTTCAGGACAAGGAATCTGTCTGTGTAGGCCTGGTATGTGTCTTCTGGTGTATGCCTTTGGGAGAGGTATGTCGACTTCACCGTCAAAGGGTGATACGACCAAACCATCAATTCTTTCCTTGTCAATTTTCTCTATGGCATGCATGGTGCCCAGCTCTAGCTTAATTGCAATACCAGTTAATCCAAGGCTGGTCATTACGTCATTTGTAACAAAGCAGGTATCGCTCTGATCATCTAGCACGGTGTATACCTTTACTCGACGATCTGGGTCACTCTTGCGGTGAATCCATACTGGGAGGATCATCAAGGTCATAGTCTCACCACAGTTTATGCAATTGTTCATAGCTCTGACAGTTTCCTGCGTGTTTTCTTCCCTTTTGACTTCTGGTGGGAAACGATGGAGGACAGTTGTGTGTGGCTTCTTATGCAACTCGCACTGGGTTTTCTGCTTACAGTGTCGTGCCATGTGACCTTGACTTAGACACGAAAAACATATTCCTTTGGAGATGCAAAGTTCTTGTCTTTCTTTGACTGACCTTCCTAAGAAGTTCTTGCGTGCGATAAGCGAGTGTTGGCCTTTACACAACGTACACAAACTCGTATCCGTGGGAGTCTTACATGACGCTTCGCTGCCTGAAGTAGCTAGGGTGGTGCCATGTCGCCTCTTCCTATCTCTTCTATCGTGGCTTCGTCTGATCCTTTCGATAGAGGGGTTTCTTTCTTTCTCTAACTCTTTTCTTGTTGAGGTCAGAGCATTGTGTGAAAACACAGGATGGTTTGCATCAAGGGATGCTCTTGTGTAAACTCAAGGAAATTTGCGAAGGAGTATTCACCACACCTTGCCTCTACTTTCTTCGCACTTGCTCTCCACTTGTTACTGTAGTAGGCGGGTAAGGGAGCCGCAAGCTCTCAAATTGTGGAGTAACTCTCGAGTTCCTTTAAGTACTTGATGGACTTCATGGTCTCTTGTGTCATGACAGGGAAATCGCTGAATTCCTGTAGCTCTGTGCTGGTGATGCATGGTGACCAGTTTTTCAGTTTGTCCATGTAGGCTTCATAGATTCTAAAGGGGTCTCCAAAACGTTCTTTCAGCGTTTTTCTAGCTCTCTGGTATATGTCTTCTCTCCACAGTCCTAACAGACTGCTGATCGTCTTTTGTGCTGCTCCACACGTGTACTCGCCAAGATAATAAAGCTTGTAATTAGGCTTAACAACTTGGTCTTCTATCAGGGCATGAAAGGCATTTTCCCATTTCGGGTATTCTAGGATGTTTCCCTCGAATACTGGAGGCTTTGGAACTGCAACGGTCATTCTTCGCAGCAGTTCAACTTGTGTTTTCTGAATTTTGGTGTTCTCTTCTTGAATATGCCAAAGTTGAGGATTGTATCGCTCAGATTTGGTCCTCGTTGCTGATTGGTCGATATCTTGCAGAACAAAGGCCGGTGTGTTTACGTCTAGTCACGAGGGGAAGTTGAGCGATGTTCTCGCACCTGTACTTGTGATTCTTTCATTCAAATCTGCTGCCTGGGATGGCGTTGTAGTGGGAACAATGGGATCGTTGATTTTGTCATGTCCTTTAATTTCGTCAGGAACACGGGAATTCGCCTTTATTTGCTGGAGATTAGGGCCGGAAGTGCTTAGCATCCTTTGTTTTTCTGTTTCACCGAGAGAATTTGTTCTGTTTGTTGCTTCTTGTAGAGCAATAGTGTCATTTAATTCGGATTCTTGGAGTATTTTCTGAATTGCTTCGGCCGAGGATAGTTCTCCGTGTAATTCTTCTTGCTCATTTAAACGCTCTAGCTCTTTCCCTTGGAGTTTTAATTCGTCTTGCCGTCTGTCGATGTCTTGATGCCTTTTTAGCATATCTAATTTCGCCTTAAGTTTCGCAGTTTCTATTGCTGTGCGCTTCGAGGAGGAGGTTGAGGACAATCGAATGGACAAAGAAGATTTCCTGGAGCGTAGTGATCTTTGCGAGGAGAGTTTGACTCTTTCTATTTCTTGGTCCTTTATTCTCACTTTGAAATCCGCTAAACATTCTAAAGCTACGGTATTCAATTCGACGTATTCGTCTTGAATCTTTTGTTCTCTTTCCGCGAGTTTTAATTTAATTAGCAGATGAGTCACGTTTTCATGTACGGCTTTGCAGTTGTTCAACTCAGCTTCTAAGCCGTCTTTGCAGGCTTTAAGTTTAACCAGATCCGATGGCTCTCTTAAGCATTCATAGATGGCGTCTATGCGGGATTGGACGTTTTTACTGTTCTTTCCCTTTTCTTTGTACCAATTTCTAAGTTGAATTGTAAACCCTTTTCGCTGTGGTTTCTGTTGCGACGTTCCCATCGTTCTTCAAATTCTTCTGTTTCCACGTTGCTATTTTCTTTGGGGCTTTCATAAGCACGTGGTTCTTCAATGTTTTCTGCTTTATCAGGTTCCATTGTCTAATTTCAGTTCATAACTCTAGTCTTTGGAATTTTCTTTCAATTTGAGTTCTTAGTGTTCGTTTAACCCTTGTTGTTGACTGTAACAGTTTCTTAAGTCAGAATTGAAATCTCGTTCTCCCGGATTGTTTGCACGCGCAGTCGAAACTCCTTAGAACACCAAGCCAGTTTCAGAGAACAATCTTTCCTTTATTGTCTTTAATCCTAATCTTGTGGCCTCAGGCCTTTTTCATACGAAACAAAGCAAAGTGGTCAACTGAAATAATTACATCGAGAAATCACTAAATATCGTTGCATTTTTAACTTAGAAAGTAATCACAATGATTATGCCATGTGCTCATGCTAATAGAGAGCCTTGAGAGCGTTTGAAATCTAAGTTATAGTTCTCACCAGAATCACCAATTTACGTAACAATGTAAATATCAACATCAGTAGATTGTAGCTTACCAACGTTTGCAGGTCTTGATTTTCCTATGAGAATTTCATTCTAACTTGTTTTACAATCTTGAACAGCAGGGGCCTTAGCTTGAACTGAATGTGGGCTATGTTCGGTAAGCACTTAATGCATCAATCATGGTAACGTCAATCAAATGGGAAAATATTTGCAAACTTTACTGGAAGCGGTTACACAATATACTGCAATAAAATGAAATTATATAAAGTCTGTCATGATCTGGCTATCGCAGGGGGGGGGGGGGGGCTATAGCAAATTCTACATTATTTTCCTAGTATAGATCAGTCCTTAATCAAAGAAACGTAACCAGATGGAAATAATGATGTTTTCTTCATTTGCTTTCTTCTATTGTAGCACTCAAGAGCTTCTTTTTTGCTATGTCTTTCTGGAAATTGACTATTAAGTGGCTCACATGCCTTTGCAGTGTATCTTTCCAGTATTTAATTTAGTGCTGATCTTGGCATTGAGTTTTTTCATTGTGTTGATGTAACCTGAATAGAAGAAATGTGCCAATACAATTTCCTGAATGTTGCAAACATGGAGACTTACAAGTGTAAAGGGAAAAGCATTTTAAAATTGTGAATTTTATCATCATCATCATCAACTGAACTGAGTTACATGTAGTATGTGATTGAGGAGCACAGAAAAAAGTAGTTTCAGGTTTTAAAAACTTACCATAAGTGGGAGGACATGCCACCTCTCGAACCACTTCTTCTCCCAGTTTAAATTTAGGGTATGTTACCCGTGTATACTCCTTCCCTTCTTTTGATAGCTGTGTTTCTCTATGAATATTCTCATTAAAATGTAGGCTTGCCAGAATGTGCCTGTCAAAATACAATGAAGATGTGGAAAAATAAAATATTAAATAAACATGCTTCTGCACAACATTATCTGCATAGTAGGCTTTGTATTTACAATGTAAAGGTCAACAAGACATGTTGAAAATATTAAGATTGTCCATGGTGCCATTAGATGCAGGAGTAAACAACGTGATCATCTAAACCAGAGCACCAATCTGCAAAGAGATCCAAGCCAAGAGTAGTAAATCAACTTTGGGTGCCAATAGTTTAATGTGGCATGGAAGCCAATTTTTGTATTTCAAAACAACATCTCCATCACAATTTTCCTTCAACACAAAGAAGTGGGGGTTGCTAATATTGTGCAATTCTGTTTCTGCGGCACCTAACCATGAACGGACATCATAAATGACGTCAACGAACTCCACATATGGAGGAAGGTGTGTACCCCTGGCTCGCCGCTGTCATCAATTCTAAAATTTAAATAATTGTCATAGCGTGGTAAAAACTTGAATAACCAAAATAAAAGATGAAAGATTCTCTGTAATAAGTACTTTCTCGTGAATCACCGGTAGGGGGACAAAGATAGCGAAAAGATCTCAATAAAGTAAGCAGCATAAGAAAGCGATCTCATGTGCGTTAGAAGCAATAATCATATTAGCAAAAATTTTAAAAAATGTTTTCCTTGGCTGCGGCCTTACAGTTATGTTAATAAGAGTTTCATTTGATTCCAAATATATCAATCAATATCCTGATCTTGTTCCTTGCAATGTCCCCAGCAATGCAACTGAAAAGCTGGTCAATATCTTCATGGGTGTGGCCAGGCACGAGGAAGTTGATTTTCACCTCCAAAGAAGGAAGGATACACATTGCATAAGCTTAACGGAGATCATATACTCAGTAAGATTGTTATGAACAGGACCCTATGTAAGAATGCGGTGCTTGCATAAGCATACATTTCATGCTGAACATTGATATTAACATTTACAAGGTTTCAGTGGTAAAATATTTTACTGTTTGATGCAAAAACCAGATATATCCTTTGAAATGGCTCACTACAGTGAGAATCTAAATTTGCAATAACTGTGTTACTTGATTACCTTTAAACACTTTGTACTTTATCAAGACTGGAAGGAAGATGATGACAAATTGATTTTTGTATCTTCCCCAGCAGTTATCCATCTGTATGTAGAGAACATCTGGAATGTATTCCATATGGGACAATGTTCAAATAAAAATGTTGATGGCAAAGTTTAAATCGTGTTCCCACTGGTGAACATCAATAAACCCAAGTACCTTCCTACCATGGTTGATGACACCTGCAAAAAAAACAGTTATTATAAGTGCCGTTAAATTGTATAAAACCTTGCAAATTACTTTATAAACTGTAGATAAAGGTCATTATTAAGCTAACCTCCAGATTAAAATATCCAATCCCAGAAAAAGACCTGAAAATAACATTTACTCTGATAAGCACTGTTCTTTAAAAGGTTTTTGAGGTAAACAATAGGCAATCCATCCATCCATTTAGGTCATCTATCAATGTCATGAGTCATATAGAATACTGAATTTCAACAACAATACAAAGTGGTACATGAGACCTGTTAAATGCGTTTTCAATCTCCAGGCACTTGCCGAAGACTTGGCTTGATTGAGTAGTGCAGGAACAAGAAGCTTGTTTTGATCCATTCCGTCAATAATGATCCATCTTTAGCTTTCCCTCTATGACAATAGTACTTTTCTCTTTCTTCCCTGTTAAGCAAACATATACATTGAAAAGTTCTACAATTAACCAAGAGCCTGTGAAATCATATTCCACACATTTTTAATTTGCAAATTCTGATGATAAGGCTAGAAATAGTACCTCTGTAGATCATTGTGGTACTTATATAGGTTATCAAGGTACTTTCTCTGAGTCTTGTCCATGGTCTTCTGTTTTTCTTCTTTCAGGAAAGTACAGATGTCACATTTCATGAGCCTCTTTACCTGCCAAAAAAACATCAACAACAAAAATATGTCAGTGAAAAGGAAAAGAACTGACTGACCATATAGAATTTGAGATTAAGCCTTGAAAGGAAACCAATGTGCATTTGGCTCGCTAATTTGACTGCTAATAAAGACCACTCAAAAATGGACTGACAAGTATTAGCTAAAATGATTTAATGAAGGTATGAACTTTGTCATTGAATACTGTACAGCATTTTGTTTCTTTGAGTGCAGCCCTGATGATGACTTAAAAATAGTGGATTTTGGTCCTTGACACCTTAAGTGAGTGCAAAATCCGTGATTTACACCCCTGAGTGAGAGGGCAATCATTATCACTGACCATTTCACAGGGGAGTCCCCACCCGGGGCATTAACTATATTATCGTCCCTTTTACTGATCAAGAGCGGTTGGGTTTGGCTCTAGCTCACCTTTGGGATAAGCACATCTGGAAAGTCCAAGTTCAGGATACGGCAAAATTGGGAGTAAGAAATAACTTGTTCACAAAGTTGTGTTAAATCATCCTTTAGGTGACCATACAGAATTCGATTGTCGAGGTAACTGGGAAGATTGATGACTAAGGTGTCACGTATTTTATCCCTAATTCTGCTGAATGACAAGTGCATCCAAGCTTTTGCTCCACTCGTCTTGTGTCATTGCCCCACGGAATTGTACTGATTTTCGTTCTCGTAAATTACCAAACCATTCAGGAAACATTTAAATACATAAATAAATAGATAAATAGATAAATAAATAAAGATAAATAGATATATAAAAATATCTATCATTAAATAAGTAAATTAATTAATGCAATAGATCAGTCCATTGAACAAAGTTCAGACCAATGGTTATCGAATAGTAAGTAGGTCAGAAGGCCCTGTTCAGTAACTACAAGCTGGTAATCCAGTTATATGCATATAAAAGGTTTACACACACAAACGTACACACGCACACTTCATTTTAGCTGAATTTAGAAATTGATGTAAATGATGTAAAACGGATCCGCTGGTATCATTGAGCTAATCTAGGTGGATCAGTTATTGAGTAACACAGACTACACCTACCTTACCTGTTTCAAATGGTCACAAAGGTAATCCAATATCCATTGCTGTTGATTCTGCTGGGACGTCATTAAAAATTTTCTTCAAGCAATGAGAATGTCAGCAAAATCCATGTTTTGTAAGCATTCCTTTTAACAACAGTTAAATGTAAGCACTAGAAAAGAAACAAGATCCAGCTAAATAGTCTTTTTTTTTCTTTTGGAGGTATTGTAAGGGATGTTGTGCTTCCGTGACTTGTTACTTGTGAAAGTTAGATGAAATCCCATTCAGGTTCACCTATATAAGTATTTCAGGCCAAGGGTAATTTGCTAGTCTGACTACTTACATTTAGTACTTCTGTTTGTCCTTGTACTTGGTTACTGTTACATTAGATGAAGTTAACAAATTTTGTCCAAATCAGCATATTTGTGATCATTTCTTGGCAACAGGTGTTCATTACCAACGTACAGCATTAATATATAGTTAAGATTTTACCTTCTGTTGGAGAAAGCATGGAAAGATCTATGAATGGTTTGTGCTTCTTGGTTGTTGGCCCCTTCCTTGAAGTTACATCATATTGGTCTTCTAACAAAACACATTTAGTAGTCTATAGCTTACATTAAGGTGGCTCAAAACATTTTCCAGCACTGAGATTTTGATGGGTTGCAATAACCACTTTTTATCACTTGATGTTACAATCATGGTATCTCAAAACTGCCCAATCGTTGGTCAACACGTTGCTGTCATTTTTGTGACAAAAAAGGTTACCATAGCAACAGTATGACCTGCTAAAAACACCCTTAATTATGGCTTTAGGGGCTTATAATTCGAAAACAACACTTAGATATTACCAAATTTGCAATCAGCATGATAAGATGTACCTTTTGGGAAAGTTTAAAAAAAATTCTGTACTTAGGGTTCAGAGACACCTAAAATTCTTGAAAATTCTTAAACTTGAACTTTGATCTAGTGTGTAATCCCCGGCAGGGTGCGCTTGTAGAGACAGATTTGACATTAACTAGCGACCACTTACATTTCATTGAGTTACGATATGATAAGATACTTTATTTAACGTGGGGTTTATGCTCAGCTTAATTAGCTAGTTCACAGGTAATCCACTACCCTAGCATAATACAAAGAAATTAAAACTAAGAAATATACAATATTGATCATAAAACTATAAACATAAAACTATAAACATAAAAAAACTAAAAAATCGGGAAAATCAAATTACAATAAATTCCATTCAACTGATTACAATCAAAGCACGTTTCCACTGTTGCTTCTTGAATAGCATCTGCAAATTAGTAGAAGAATATCATGCATGGTGCACCTTCCTAAAAGATTAATATGATTTTGAAAATGAATGAAGT
Source organism: Orbicella franksi (assembly GCF_964199315.1). Lineage (NCBI taxonomy): Eukaryota > Metazoa > Cnidaria > Anthozoa > Scleractinia > Merulinidae > Orbicella > Orbicella franksi. The sequence goes on along the minus strand of NC_138154.1, from coordinate 5,037,698 downwards.
GGACTGTGTAGAATGCTTCAGATTTTTCTGCTGGCACCTCCAGAACAACTGCCCTGGCCTATATTAGAATTGCTGTTTCAAAAGAGAATAAAATTGTTCCAAAAACCTGTATTCATGATTTGCCGTTTCAGGCATGCAGTCCAATTATTTTGACCTCAGCATGCGGTGAATATGTTCCTTGCTTCCTTTCCTATATCCTACGCTGCATTATGACAAGCCTGCAGAACAAGACCGCACAAAAACCCCCTTAATATGAAACATATACAGGTCAAAATTTTTACAGTTTCCATGACTAGGTGTCTGTTTTTTCATCCACAAAACAAAACCAAACAACCAAAAACTCAATGCTACCTCATTGGGAAGGTTTTTTAAATACTGACCTACCTGAAGAAAGGTGCTGGCATTTATTTTTCAAAATTTGAAAAATCTAACTTAAAAATCTGTATACAATATCCAATAGATAAGAATAGAGAAAATGACTAGGTAGGCAGGAATGGAGTGCTGAACAGGGAATTGACCGACTCCAACAATTGCAACCAGGGTTCATACAGAAAATTGCAACCATTTTTCAAGGACTTTTCAAGGACCGAATTTATTTTTCAAGGACCCACCAATAAATGTAAATAGTGTAATGTTACAGGTTAAATAATGTAAATAACATGCACCTTTCAATTAACAGGATTTTAATGCCTGAAGTTTCTCCTCCATCTTCTTCTCAAGGTTCTTTAGTTCCTCTGCCTTCTCTTTGGACGTTTTTCTTAGAGAATTTGACTGTGTCACAAAAGATATATCTCTGGTCGATTCAGCCTTCTCAGACAAATTATCTGCCGACTTAATTAAAGAGTCAATGTCCTCATTCATTCTCCTCTTTTTCTCTTTAAGTTCCTCAATTTCATCCAACAAAGACTTCCGCTTCCGACTTCCTTCTTCAGATTTCTTGTTCTGTCGTTGTTGGTCCAGGTACCTTTCATAACGTTTTCTTGCTCCTGCACATGAGGTGAGTAAAGGCTGGGTAAGAGGTACATTCAAGACGCCACCAACAGCATTTAAATGATCACACACAAGGCGTTGAGCCACAAGTGATTGATTTGCTAGATTCTCAATTTCAAGCTCCTTATTCACTGAGAAACCTCTCTCTACTGAAGCTTGACCATGAGACAGGACTAAAAGGAGCTGTACTACTTTAAACAACTTCTAGTAAGACTCGGTATTCATATAAGTGCTGAACAGCTCATCTAATCTGTCAGTACTAAATTTGAAGTTCAAAAACTTCTCAGATCCAAAGGCTGGTATGTTGTCCAGAAAACTAGTGTACTCCTGGATTATGGCATCACAGTCACTTTCTTTGATCCTTCTGACATTCACAAGTTGGGATACAACCCTTTTAAACCTGGATATGGACTGGTCTGCATCAGAAGCCATCTCTCCGGGGTTCAAAGCACTCAAATTTCTCACCAAGGAATATGAAGCAGGACATTTGGTCAAAAGCTTCTGTAGAAGTTCTATCAGAAAGGTCTTGCACTGCAATCTGAATTCCAAAACTTGCTTTTCACTTGCTCCAACAGAGTCTTTTAGTACCTTTTCAGTTAAGAAACCAATGTCAATCTTTTTGTAGTTTACATGGATTTGTTTATCGGTGACGTCAAGTTTGACAAGCTTATCAGCAGTTGTAGCTTCTGACAAAACTTCTTTCTTCATAAACCTTCGCATTAATGATCTTAGGAGGTTGCACAGTTCACTAGAAAGGAAGGGTGTTAGGGGTTTGTCACTTTGAAATGTAACCAAAAATGGTTGAATTTGCCCTGCTACACACTTGAAAAATTGCAATTTAGCTCTGATTAGTTTGTCCTTGGTAGCTTCAACAATTGTTTCATATGATTTGTTCCCTGGTTTTGTGATTTGCTTGGATTCAGCAGCTCTCACATACTTGAGTATGTCCTCCCATAGTTCTAGAGCTCTTTCACAAACAGTCTCATTCTCCAGCCATCTGTGATTCACAAACTTGAGGGGCAACCTGGTGCTGCCAGAAATCTGTAAGAAATCTTCCCGCCTTGCAGGTGAATCTTTAAAAAGATAATAAAGGCTTGACTGCAATGCTTCCACTTTCCACTCTGCTGCAGTTGCTCCAGTTTTAAAGCTATTGTGCACAATGTGGAGTCCACATGATCCTATGTTTATCAAAATTGTATCAAAATCATCAGATAGTTTCTTCTTCATATTTGTAAAGAACTTCCAATTAACATTAGGTCCATCCATGCTGATTTGTACCAGGTTGCAAATAGGAAGTCCACTGTTCACCACACTGTCCTCAAAATGCTTGACCATATCATTGGCAGTTGCATGACCCAAAAACTGTGAGCCAAAGTAACGTGTGACAACTTTGTCACCCTCCCAATAACGAACGTGAATGTCCATTTGCTTCGATTGACTCTTCTTATTTAAGCTCTCATCAAAGAGAATCGTGAAATATCCTTTTACAGCTTTCGTCAACATTTCCTTTAAGTATTCGGCTAAACCAAAAACACATAGGTAGGATGTTTTTCTTGATCTGCAAGTAAATTTTGCAGCTATTTGGCTATCAGGAAACATAACACAAACAATTTTCTCAATGTTTTCATTAGAATTATAAGAACAGTGACTCGAAATGGTTTTCAAAGTCCACAATACCTCAGACTTCAGTACATCGTTTCTGCTAAAAAACTGAGAAACTGACCTCCCAGAGGATGGTGCAACATTTGTGGCTGGAGGCGGTGGAATGTTCATCGGTGCATCTTTGTCAAGAGTACCAGTATCAACCTTTTCCTGATTCACAGTTGCTGCGGAAATCCTGCTCTGAACCTCACAAACTTCTTTCGCTAAGTATGGCTTCACAGGACTTGTTGTTGCATTCGACTTTACAGATGTCTGATGTTTACTTCCTGCCATGTGCGAACGTAGTGCACTCTCACCCATCGTTGTTAAAGCGATAGTTTTGTTGCACACTATGCATAATGCTTTCCGCAAATCGCCTTTTACTTGCCTGACCCATTTATATTCTTCCTTAGTTAACCATTTGGGGTTAAATGTACACTTTCCAGGCATTTTTTCAGCAAATACCCTCCAACAACAGAACGTTTTGAAAAACTCCGCAATTACAACCTCCATGTGACATGTGCATGAGCATGACAAGCCATACACACAACCGCTGGTCAATTTGGTTTCGGCTCGCAGTTAATCGCAGTTTGGCTCACATTTCGGTTTTGCTTTTGTGTCTAGGTTATTCTTGCGACAAAAAAATGAAAAAATACTCTGATCTAAACAAAAAACTTTCTTCGACCCCTAAAGATTTTATGTTGGAGAAAATTCAAGGCCTTTTCAAGACCTTATCAATGAATTTAAGGACTTTTCAAGGATGTATGGAATTCAAGGACTTTTCAAGGACTCCCTCTAAAATTCAAGGACTTTTCAAGACTGTGCGAACCCTGTGCAACTGGAAGGACTGTTCAAACCATAAATGTAACAGAACTCCTTACACAACATTTAATTTAAAAGAAGTATTTCATTTCAGTCTAATATTGACGATAGATTTGCTGCCATTCTCGCTATTTCTATCAAACTCTACAATAATTATTCATGATAAAATTAAAATTTTGGTCGGAAAAGAAGCAATTAGATAAAATTGCAGTTTCGCATAGAGTCCAACTACCTCGATGCAGTTTCTAAGAACCCAGACCTCCGCCATTTCTGAACACACCCACGAGACCGGCCACTATCCTATCTGGAATGAGGTCAAGTTTATTGATCGAGATCCTCACTGGTACACACGTAGGGTCAAGGAAGCTATTTACATAAGACTTCACCCTAACAACATCAACAGGGATAGTGGAATTGACATTCCTGAAGCATGGATACCCACGATCAAGAAACACAACAACAGGAGAACGGTACAACAGCGGACCACTGAGGGAACAGCTACTCGCCGGAATAATGGAACAATAGGAGGATCGAAATGCACCAATCACAGCCGACCTTTGTGATATAAATGATACTGTGCAATCAGTCGACCTTATCGCCTGAAGAAGACTAGCAGTAAGCAGTCGAAACGTCGCGATCTACATCTCAAGTGACTACATCGTGAGACAAACGATAATACACTTTATTAGTAATTGTTGTTAATAAAATTACTATATCAAGTACGTGGTTATTGGATAATAATATTTAAAAAAACTAAAAACCGGGCAGAGGAGTCGCCTTTTTTTTCTTTCTTTTTATTCACGTATTGTTACCACTAGTTTTGTCGTTTGTTGTTAAACCTGTTTTAGGTATTTTAATGTAAGAAATTATGTAGCTTTTTTCCTCTACGGTTATTTTGTATGTTATTCTGTATGTGAACAAATAAAAAAATAAATAAAAAAAGTTTGTTTAAAAAGAATTAAAAATGGTCACAGCGTGGACAATTATATCCTGTGAACAGTCTCCCTCAATTGTTCCAGAATAAAATGGGAAATTTGAAACCTGTAGGGTGTTAATCCTTTCCCTCAAGCTACCGCTCTTAGTATTTGCACAACCTTAGACTGCAACTAGGAAAAGAAGACTCTTAGCAAGTTCCAGGATAAGATTTAGAACTTACCACTCAAAGAAGTTTGAGCCTCCTCATCTGATTCAGGAGTATCCAACAACACTATAACTTGAAATTTAACATATGAATCCACAAGCATTGATGTGTTCCCACGTCAATTGCAATTAATGATTAAATTTCTGGGAAAAAAAAATCCGCTCTTCACTGCTAGCAAGATAGACTTTATTTTAGAAAACTCCCAGCCAGACATACTGAGAATTTTGAATACCCAGTTAGAAAAATGACAATTTGCCTATTTGCCAGCCAGCATTTACGAGTAACATTTAAAATGCCAGCAAGTCACTGGCATGTGAAAAACTGTGCCATTCAGCGTATTGGCTGCATTAAAAAGAAACACATTGTTTTCAGACCAATATTCAACAGCCAATCTTCTGTTGATTACATCTGGGAATAAGTCAGTATATCTTCAACCTCTTATTTTTGCCACCATGAGCATAATTTACACCTTGATTATGTTCAATGGTCTTATGTTACTTTAAAACAAGCCCACTTACCATTTGTGTTCTAACTGGATCAAACAAGGTCTCCTCCAGTACCTTGTGTCCCAACAGCTTCCACCATGGTCTTCAGACGGCCTCAAAGTTGGACATTTGTGTGACAGTTGGGCGGTTGCACTTTCTAAGCACAAACAAGCCCCGCCGTTACGACAAAGCACTTTCACGTTTATGGGAAAAATGTGAATGTAATTTGACCCTCAATTCAGAGTCAGCAAGGACACCCAACATTCTTCCAAACATAAAGCTACTCAATTCACCATGCACTTATTGACATTTTAAGTGCCCAATAATTATTTGTGTGTTCCTTAATCAGCTTTTCCATTTTTACATGTTAAGAAAACCAAGGTGGATCTAGGTAATACACTCAAAGGGTATAAAACATTAAATGCCAGAAAAAGGCACAGTCATTGGACGTTCTTGATAATTTTTTATTTTTTTATTTTTTTGTTCTTGATAATGAAGATTTACTGATGATGAAGAGATCAATTGCTAGGAAAGGCACAGTCATTGGACAATTTTGATAACAAAGATTTAATGACGATGAAGAGATCAATTGCCAGGAAAGTCGGTCATTGGATGCTCTTGATGGTGAAGATTTAATGCTGATGAAGAGATCAATTGCCAGGAAAGGCACAGTCATTGGAGAATCTTCATAATGAAGATTTAAAGATGATGAAGAGATCAGTTGCCAGGAAAGTCAGAGTCCATGTCTTGATCTGATCCATAACCCTTAAATCGAACCTTGTACTTATAGCAGAGTGTATCCTTAGACAAGCGCCTTTCAAGTACGTCTTCAACTTCATAGAAGCCATCATCGATCTTAGAGCTGGAGCAACTTTGAGAATCTTTTTTCACCAAGGATGGAGATGGATCAAGTGAGTTATCATGGAGGTAATTAAAGGACAAAATTCCTAGCTTTACGAGATGTGCTTTGGATGCAGGATGAGGGGTGTACATTGTACTTTCCTCGGAAACAGGCTGCAGCTCTACTTTGGTCATGATGCTTGCTTGGGACTTCCAGTTTGTAAGTAGTGTATCCTCCAGGACACAATATAAGTCATGTTCACAGCAAGAATACAGTAAACACCGAATATGCACAGGTGAGCCATCTCTGGTAGATTCCATAGCTTCAACTCGTCCAATATGGTCCCAACGTTTGCCTTTCTGTGTAACCATCAGAGCAACATCACAATATTTGAAGATTTCGTAAGTGGGATTTAAGGGTTCTTTTCCTGGCAGATACTTGGATGCCCAGTGCCTCTTCTGATGACATCTTGACACTCTTGGCAACAGAATTTTGATGGCTTGGGAGACGTGAATGTAGGTCAACTTTCCGTCGACATATTCGCTTATCTTCCAGTTCTTACCTTCCTTTAAGTCCACGTCATCTTCATCCACTATGTCTATGGGTCTTCTGTCATTGTGGTCACTTCCAATTTGAACCTCTTCTCTTGTCGTCTGCACCTCATCAGATCCATCACAACATTTGGACTCCAAGTCTGGGATGGAAACTTTGGCAAATGATGTGTCCAACTTGTTGAAATCTTTGGAAGGAGGTCCATCTACCAGTGTACCCTTTTAGCTTGCTGTAAGAATATGGTTTCTCCCAATTTGCTGTTTCCTTAAGCAAGTCCACACATGCTTGAGGCAGGTATTTTGCAAAAAGCATGTGGCCCTCTTCAACCCCTTCTCTGTGCACTTTCAGTTGTGCGTTCTTAAATTAGGAGTATACATTCTGGTAGACATAGTTGGCAACGTGCTTGTTTTCTTGGAAAGCAAAAGCAATCTTCTTCCTTTGTTTGACGCCTTGACATTAGCTTCAGATGCAGCAAGACGCTGTTTTGCATTTTGATTAAACTGCACTTTGGAACTTCTTTCTAGCATGTTGTGACAGGTTGAATGAGCATCAAGGGATTGCAACTCTGGTTTTACATTACATTTCTCCAATGGTGCACTCTGTAGATTTTGTCCTAGAATCGTAAGGAGACACCTATGTTGGTCCAAGGTCCTTGAAATGCAAAAAGATTGCCAGTTGATGAACCACGGCTGCTGTGAAAAGGATCTTGGCAGTCTTGTAACAGCCATATGTAATAAATTTTCCACGTTTGTTTGGATTGATTTTGGCCTTAATCTTGGAATGGAGAAGCATCTCCTTAAATTCAAGCACCTTTCTCCACAACCGAAAGATGGTTATGCCACAGGACACAGACCTCTGCACATCTTCAGGTGAGCTAAAGTTTGGTACACAAAAGGGTTCTATCAAACTGTACACAGCTCTTATGTACAGACTAATTCTACATGATTCTGGAATGTACTTGTCGGGAAGATCAGCAATACAAGTGATGAAAATTCTTTGACAGACATCAGAATTCTGACCGCAAAAATAAATGAGTAGCAAGTCTGTGACACTGAATCCACAATCCAGTCCTGAATACTAGCATCGATGCTTGAGATCTTGAAGATGCTTTATGGTTGCTGGGATTGTGGTCTTGCCATCTTCTTCCCAGAGGGTCAAATCTCGAGTTTTGTACTTGAGATTTTTTAGAAAGCCTCTGTTCGTGATCGTAGTCTAAGTAGGCTATGGATGGGAAGTACCAGTAGTAGGGCAAAACAAACTATTATTTGTCAATGTCAAGACCAAGTATAGGACCCCTTCTTTGATCTCCTCTTCCGTTGGTGTCATCAGCCGAATTGCACCTGCTAAAGAGAACCCTGCAGAATACCCGATCAAATTCAACAGCCCTGAAACTGTCGTAATAACAAGTTTTTCTCAGAGGCTCCCAGTACTTTAAAAGATCCTTTGCTTTGTACCTGCGATGCCACATACAATTTATAATAGTAGACTTCTCCATAGATGCTAAGGCAGTAAGATTGTGAACTGAAACAGTCTTGGCCAATTTTTCATCTTTCATTAACTTATCTGTGAGCCTTTTCATTGCTTCAAAATTGTCTGGATCGTGCCATTTAGAGTCCCTTGAGGAATAAGAATGTTCTGATCATGCCAAGTACTCGGGTCCAGATTCCACACACACCCTACAAGCACTACTTCTCTGCCCTTTTGCTTTCGGGGTTCAAGGTAACAGACATCAGGTGCTGTCACTAGTTTCATTGATGGATAGGCCTTGAAAGGTCAAGGTTTGATTCCTGTCGGGAACTCAGAATTTTTCTTTGTCCCACGCTCATGTCATGTTGATTAATTCACCTTCACATTTCATTACCGAGCTTAAAATTTACCATCTTTATTAACTTATCACTACTCACGATGAATTTGATAGCCTTGATCCTAGCAGTATGCAGGACACC
>NC_138154.1:4961780-5019280 GCF_964199315.1 Orbicella franksi | reverse complement strand
TAACACAGCGCATGTTCAATTTACTGTTCTCATTGTGTTACTCCAAGCAACACTGACAAGCTTGTTACCAAAATTTTACTAAACCCCTAGTGTTCATGTAGACAAGAACAGAACACTGAGCGTGTTCAATTTAGTGTTGTCGTTCTTGTGTTATTTTAACTGAAACTGACGGGCTTGTAACTTATTCCACTAAGCCCTTAATGTTATCTTAACATAGATCTGTTCAGTGTAGCCTAGTATTCACTAGTTTAGTGAAAATGATATACCTGAACTACTGTAATCAAAAGAAAAGAACACTAAGCATGTTCAGTTTAGTTTTGTTCTGTTTCCTTAAGTAAAATGACAAGCTCATTTCGCTAAACCCCAAATGTTTATGTTGACCTATGCCTGTTAATTTTACTATGTACTACTTTACTGAAGATGAAATTCCCGAACTGCTTTAATCATATCCAAAAGTTTTCAATAAACTGTGTTGTTGCTGCTTGTCATCTTGTTTGTATATCCATATTCCCAGTCCCAAACATACTAGCGCTCCACCATAAACACTTATGCGTCTCAGCATGTATATTTTAGCTACCCTGAACAAGCATAATGAGCTGGTCACTTCCTGCAGGCACGCAAACAAGTTTCTCCTAAAGAACTTTAAGCCCTCCATTTCCATGCACTAGCAACTGTTAAAATCCGAATTCCGCACGCTAGCAACAGGCAAATTTCAAATTTAAATTCCGTGTGTGCAAGTGCGTCCACAATCAGCAAGCATTGTAATGATCTTTTCATTTGGCTATTTTATCCGATGAGTGCTGTAGTTCTCGTGCAGTATGAAACTAGTTAGTAATAAAATGCCAAGTCACATCTTCTGTTGATATCATCACTTGGCTTATATATATTTATATTTTCTTTATATTTTAATATTTTATTTGTACACACCACTACAAAGAGCACCTCAACTCTGCCTTCCAATTTGCAACTTACTTTAGTACACAAAGACTTGAAACTGCTATAAACTATTATTATTATTACTGTGTATATTGTGCTGGACATTTAAGTTTAACCTTGCACCGACTGTGGGGTTGCTTTAAACTCTAAACAGTTTTTGTAAAAGTGCAATAGTCAGAACTTTCCCTTCACAGTCTCTATCCCAGATATGGTTCCCATTGGCTGAAAACGCATTAAACATGCATATGCACTGCGGACCTATTTTTTAGACCTGGAACCTTCTACTCCTTGTGGTCAATGGCTTTCTGTCATTGTGACTGGCTTTTTGACAATGTTGCTCCAAATGGCAAATATTTTATCAGTCCACTCTGCATAAATGGAAGTGCTATTGAATCAATTTATAGCATCCTCAAGTTTTCCAGTGGAGGGAATTTGTCTGCTCTATCCTATGGTCCTTCTCTTGGGAAACTGATCAATAGAAAGGACATGATAGAGAATAAAAACTCTGAAACGGGTTATAGGGATGTGGTTTTGAATATTAGTGGCACTGCTGCTGCTAATGTGGCATGTTCCACAAGCATTTGTTTTTTTAATTTTTTTAAAATTTTTATTTGGTTTTTGCCATTAAAAAGGACAATTATAATACAGTACAAAAAATGAAATAACAATACAGTAAAGAAAATGAAAACCAAAATACTACAAAAACTAAGAGGAAAAAAATTAATAAGCTACATTTAAACATTCATTTACTGCACTGCGTTAAAGTAAAAATTAGGTACCTGGGGTCAAGATTACAACATTCAAGATACAAAACTTGATTTTTGGTGTTGTTGTTGTTGTGTATCGGTGTGACTACTATGAATGAAATACAAATAAAAACGGCTCAAAAACAGAGAAAGTTACGTGTACATAAATATGTAAGGCATCAAGACAGCCAAAACAGAAAGTTATCCCACTTTTTATAATGATTTAGTAAAATTCCCTTCTCTTTTGCAATATGTAGTTCTAATTTATAGGTTGCTTTTAACTTAGCTTTGAAGACTAAAAGTGATGGGATAACTTTTAAAAGCTTGCACTTATAAATAAAATATTTAGCAAGCAAAAGAATATGATTCACTAAAAGAAAATCTTTCTCGAGGTCAAATTTCCCAAAAAGAATATCTAACAGCGAGGCATTAAGTACAATATTGGCATCCACTGCAATCCAAGATAACAGTTCTTTCCAAAAGAAACTCGATGACTCACAAAAATACAACAAATGCTCCAGGGATTCCTCCTCTGCATTGCAAAAGGCACATAAAGGGGATTCTACCATTTTGAACCAGTGAAGTTTTTTATTAGTGAAAATAATCAGGTTTAAAATTTTATATTGGAATTCTCTTAGTTTGGTGTCTAATGTAGTTTCAAAAGCTAAAGAATACAACTTTTTCCAGTCAATGGTAAGATCAGGGTATTTACTCAAAATTTTAGCTTTTGCAGTGTTAGGAGTTTGCTTCAAAGAGCAAAATTCGTTGTAGACCAACTTAGATGTAACATTAGCGAGGTCGATCGTTTTACCCGCAATTATTAATTCAAGACAAGTTTGATCCATAGGAGAGGGAGCACAATATGGGTTTGTTTTAATTATAGAACACCATTCTTTTGGTATAGCATCAAAAACATCCATTAGGGCAAAGGAGTAACAAGGGGAAAAAGAGGAATTCAGAATTTTGTCACTTTTGAGAAAAACACCCTCCTTAGAAACCAGGTTGCCAACCTTAAGAATTCCTAGATTATAGAAAACCGACTGAAAGATGGATTTACCCTCACTTAAAATATACTTGTTCTTCCAGATAATCTGATTCATTAACCCTTCATAAGATGACGAGTTGTAATTTGTTATAGAAGACCAGGCTTGCAAACACTCTCTGTAGAAGACAGGAAGAGTAATGGATAATGTCTGATTATCAAAATTGCATTGAAACAAAAATTTCCCACCCACTTTCTTGAGATAAAAATCCAAAACATACTTCCAGGGACTTTTGTAATTTTCAACGTATTTCTTTACACACATGACTCTTTAAGCAGAGATCATAGATTCCAAATCCAGCATTTTTAAACCGCCATCTTCAATATCATTTATTAAAGCTGAACGTTTGACCATGTCCTTGCCCTTCCAGATAAACGAATAAATTTCTTTATTAACTTCTTTAATGAGTTCACTGGACACTGGAATTGAAGATGCCTTGGACATAATTTTTGGGTATGGCAAAGGATTTCACCATTTGAATCCTACCAATGAGCATCAGGCCCCTCCACTTCCACGTATTCTCCATACGTCCAAAATATTTATCGGATCGAGGTAAAATATATATTTTTAGAAGTAGTTCACCAAGGGCTTTCTTGAGAATTTTTTTCAGATTTTTCGTTTTTTCGCTATTGCATGGCCCCAGTTGAAAATTACTGACATTGACTCTTAAGAATTTCTTTCCCGGAAATTGGGCTATTTCCAATCATATCATCACATAATCTTACTAATGTTCTTACTTGCTCCTCAGTGAAAAGTGCCTTTGCCCTTGATGTCAGTGATGTGGGTGGTACAATGTCACTAGATGCCCCTTCATCAGCTTCTCCTCTAAACATACAATCCACTTTATCATTCAGTTTCTCTCTTTCTGTTGGTGGAGACACAACGTTAACTGTGTTTTTGTCAGTGTCAGGAAACCGCCACTCAGCTCGAACACGGTCATAAACTCGTTTAGGATCTTTGGTTTTTAAGATTTCACTTCTTGTAATCCTTTCTTTTACACAGTCAAGGCCTATGCTCCTCTCTTGTATTTCTCTTTGAAATAGCTTTTCAATTTCACCAACTACCACTCTACTCCATGGTACTCTAGATGGACTCCCAGATTTCCCTTCACTCTGCTGTACACCAACTTGCTCTTCGCCGTCTACTTCAAGTAGTTTCTTGCCCTTTTCCTTGGCACCATCTTCCTGGCCTTTCTTCCTCATTACTGCATGAAGTTGCTGAGAAGCTTTAACAGATGATTTACCCTTTTCTGTCAAACGGTAATACCTCTTTGCTGTGTCTTCTTTGTGTGCCATCAAGTCTGCAAGGTTGCTGCTTATCTCCTTGTGGTTGTTATGGCATGTTGTCACTGCACCTTTCCTTAAGAGAGTATTGTGGATGGATCCTGAGATTCCTGCTTTCTTCCAGACTTACTGGATGGCTTTGCTAATTTGGCTCGATTGGAGCTTCTTTCCATTCCAAAACAGAAATAATGGGGTCTTGTTTTCAGCTCCAACATTAGGGACCTTTGCTCTCACTTCCTTGATGAAGACACTTATCCAATTATGCAAATTGCTTGTTAGGACAACTTGGGCAGGGCCATGGACATGGAAAGTTTTATGATTCATCACATTGATAATGAATCTATCATCTTCTTTGTAGCCTTGCTGAAATTCCTTCACAGTTATGTTTGACAGTACTCCTGCCTTGTTTGCATTGTCAATTGAAATCTGCACAAGAAGGAAGTCCCTGACAAGAGTGTAGTTACTTTGTGTGATCTCGATGTTGTGCACTCCACTCAGCTGTCCCAGCAAAATGACAGCATCTCTGGAAGCCTGACTCTTTTCAAACTCTTGAATTTTATCAGGTGTGACTAGCTCAATTCTGTCCTCTTCCATTTTCTCCCATTTCCTTTTCAGGCTGGATTTTTTATAGGAAGTAGACCATCTCTTCACCTTTTCCATTAACTGTGTGACCACTTCATTACTTGCTGTAATTTCCTCTGGTTTTTCTGCTAACACATAGCTGTAAAAGTGCCTTAAGCTCATGAGATATGATTTGATTGTTTCAGGGACATATTTCTCTTCAGCATAGGCTACAAACTTATACTTCAGCAGAGTGATGTCAAGAAGAGATGCCAACCTTTTCTTCTCATCAATAACAGACAAGATGTTCTTAATCTGTGATACGTGTTGTTTGGCAGTTTTCACATCTTTTTTACCACCGTCTGGTGACTGTAGCCATTTGGAAAGTTGGAGAATTGATTCAGGATCACCCTCTTCACAATCGATCCCACTATTGCCATCAGCATCTTCTGTTAAATCCACATAAACACAGTTAGCAGTATCAGACTCTTCAAGTGTACCATCGTTTAATTCTTCCCAGCCTTGCTCCTCTTCATCACTTCTTTCTCGTTTAACACCATGTGGTTTATGGGAGTCATCACACTGTTCAGAATCATTGAAACCATGGTCATCACTACAGATACTTTCCCTCTCCACTGCAAAAGGCACACCTGATTCAACTACATTTTTCCCCAGTTGTGCAGCTCTTTTTTCAATCAGTTGAACTGAATGGGGCCTCTTGGGCTGTTTGAGTGCTTTTCTTAACAGACTTCTATAGACGGTCTTGTCAGATTTTGGACTGAATCCATGGACATTCTGTAAATGTGCAGAGAGTCTTTTAACCACTGATGAACACCCCACTAATGGACAAACTCTCTTTTTGTGATAGTCCTTGTGCCTCTTCTTCTCATTCTTTTCATCACTTGTTTTCTTTTTCCTATTTCCAGAAGATGCACATTCTGAACTTGAAAATGTGTACTTCATACGCAAATTGAAAGGTGCGACTGCTGTACGTGCTTGGTGTTTAGGCCACCCATGTACATTTACTAAATGCCTCGGGATGTGTACAACAGTCTTGTCACAGTACAGCACAGGGCACTCCCTTTTAATCCTAGGTAATTTGCATTTTGGCTTACATGTGCTCTCTTTAGATTTGCTGATTTTCTGTTCATCAACATCACCTGATTTATCTTGGACTATTCCTTTATCCTGAGATTCTGAATTGCTTTCATCTGGTTCACTTCCTGACTCATCATTTTCTTCACAAGCTGATTCATCATCCTCCATAGAGTAGTCTGACTCATCTGTATCCTCTTCCCTGCACAAGTTTGGGGTCCACAATTTCACCAAAGCAGGGGCTTTCTCAGATAAATAAGCAAGAATAAGGAAAATATGGAATTTTGAATATTCCAAATAACTTTAGCATAACAACAAACTAGCTCATTGTTAAACAAGATCTTACAGATTTTAGTCATGCATTAACTAAAGCTTGTTTGAAAAAAAAATTGTTGGCTTTTTCACGTGTCTCTCTTAAGTATTGTATTTTATTGTATATGTTTTTTTGGTAAATTGCTTTTCAAATTGTCATCTAGTCCAGGGCTGAAAGAAGCAGCCTCTGTTTTATCACTAAGAGGAAGAGTTGGTTCCAGTGTGCATTTCTCCAATCATTTCAATAAATATATTAATTATGTAAATTATCATTCTTTGAAAATTATCAATCAAATGTTGGTCAGTTTTGTTAAAAAAATTAAATGTAATAAAATCACTTAAGTATCTGACATCCTGCCAATAACAAACAGAAATATGCTGAGCCACTTAACGTACAATGTATCGTGGTGATTGATTCTGACCTCATTTAAAGAGTCTGACGATTCATTCTTAGTCTCTATATCCTCCTCTGAAGAGCTATTATCGTCACACACTGGCTGATAAGTAGCATCAGCACCGCTGCTGTCATCCTAGGCAGATAAGATAAATACATTTTTTCATTAAGTGTACAACAAAAACACCATGTTGCAGTAACATGTTTTTGTTTAAGAAAACTTACAGAACTGTCAGCCTCAGCATCATCATGAAGTTGTTCCACAAATTCTTTAGTCTAAAGAAAGAAAAAGCCTTCATAAGTAAACAGTATTTAAATTTGTGGGGTTGGGTGGGGGTATGGGCTCAGTCTGGAGATGAAAAATCTGGCACTTATTGTTCAAGGGCATGTATTCCTTGAAAGAATTAAAAATTTGTGCAGCATAAACATTGCACCTATACAGTAGCATATCACGTAGATTAATGGTAGTCTCCTGCCACCTGTAGTAGTGGGTGGGGTGTATTGCATAAGGAGTACAGTCAGCTACTTTTCCTGGGGATGATAGGACCTGGGAACAGAGTTTTAACTTTTAAATGTAGATCTTTTCTTTATTGAGATGCTCGCGTGTCTTGAAAATACTTACATTTAACTCCTCCAAGTCTGCATTAAGCCACTGAATAGACATTTTACTACCTATGTAGAAAGAATAGGAAGCATATTAGCAAAAAGTAAGATAAGAATTTATTTTAAAACATCAAATCTTGACATTAGTTTTAATACCAGTGACAAGAAATTCAGGTTTATTTGTGCTTAAACGAGAAACTGAAATGGAAGAAAAATAAATATCATTTCGGAAGGCTTTAAGATATTTTTTGTTCTCTAGTCACGCAAATGAGGTCATGCATTCTTGCATAAGTCTATCTGACAGCGATCACATTAACTGAGTTTACCATCGCTAAAAATAACTGCATGATATCAATCCAAATTATATTTTGGATCGCTTGACTTGTCTCTTTATTTTTCAGCAGACAAGAGTGATTGCAATAATCGACAGCGAACCATAATAAACTAAGCCGACATCAATTTTTATTTTTGCAATTGCTCGCTCAAAACTAAAATAGCACTACAGGAGTGAATGTATTTGCCGATCGAGTGTATATTAGTATTTCCAACTTACAATTTCTTCGAACGAAAAACTCCTAAGGTTCTTCTTTTTCGAAAGGTGAGAACAGCCATCTCCTACGGTTTTATTCTCGACAGGTGAGAGCAATCGCGACAGCCATGAATATACCAAATCGGTATCAATTTTCATATTCGCAGATTGAATATTTCCGGTAATTTAGCCGACACGACACAGTTTATATCGCTTAACGAAAAACAAGACATATACCACTTAATACAAGAATTGATATTTAAGTTATAGATTACAGTTAGTACATTGATCTTCACAAAAGACGCTTACCTTCAACAACTGATGCTTGTCTCTTCACCGCAGGCAGACTGCACGTGGATGACAAGAGCTTACGTAACCTTCCCATGATTCTCGTGGCAGACCATTTGTTTGTTGTTGTTTTTTTGCAATTATTCCGGAAAAAAAACAGCCTTTTCGTTCCAGAAATTGGGATAAGAAATTTATTTATTTACCTTTGTTGTTGTTGTTGTTGCTGTTTATTTATTTATTTTTTTATTGATATATTATTTAGTTTTTTGGCAGAACAAAAATGAGCCTCCCCATGGGTACCCTCAGACTTTGTTTTCGTTGCAATATTTTTACATATTTTTGATATTTTAAAGCAAATTCTCGTTTTTGGATTAAAATTATTGCAAAACAGCGTAGTCATTGTAAGTAACAGCCGAATAAATAATTAACTCAATGAAAACCGCTTCGTCTTAGATTCTTTCGGAAATACCCATAGAAAGGCTCAAATGTGAAAGCTCTCCAAACAAATGGCATAAGCTTACGTCACCTCGAATACGTGACCACCTTATCTTGTAGAAGATTCTAGGCATACTATCTACGCCTGTTCAAGATAAACTCAGAACGCTACAAAATACTCAATGACACTGCCATGTGCCATGTACCACTGTAACGGGTCAAGATTTGCAAAATCATACCAAGGGTTTAAAAATTAATTTTCCTTTTTTAGGCTTAATACTTAATATATACATACTATTCTACTAAAAGGATAACGTATTCATTTCATAATTTTTGTATATTTTTAATGATGAGTACCTGCAATGCCTTACGTTAGCCACGCACCTAAAACTTTAGGGCCTAGGTAGGGTGTGGGTATCAGAGATAACGCTCTCTTTAAACAGCTATAGCTATGTATGTATATTTTTTCACCAACAGTGCAGATCTCTGCCTTGCTCAGCAGGAAGTGTCATGCTAAATGAAGGAAACTTAAAAGAAATCATCATTATGTATATGGATACAATACATGTAGCACCGAATATTAGATCTTGGTAGTTAGGACATCCCAAGGCTTTGTGCGGTAGATCAGCCAACTTGATTATTTTCTTTTTTTGTGCCAGGTTTTAAAACTTTATCAGCGGTACGACTTTCAGTGTTTGAAATAATCTTTTTTCTTAACAACTCTGTGTTTCTATTTCCTAACACAAGCTCTTCTGGAATAATTATTGTGTAGTTGGTTTGTTAGTCCTCTTATATTCGACAGAGTGCTTTTCAGGGCCTCGGTATGCGCAATTGATTGTATACTTTCAATTAATTTTCTTTCTCAGTTTACATATTATTTACTTTCAATTAATTTTATTTCTCAATGTACATATTATTTACTTATGTATTGAATTATTGTGAGTAAAGTATTAATGTAATAAAAAGCCATGTATTTTGCCGCCACAAAAACGCTCTTGTTATTTGAGAACACTTGAGAAGTATAGAAAACACTCCATGCGGCTAGTGTCTTCTAAACTTTTCTCGTGCTCTAAAATTTCCGTCGTGTAACGCTTTATGACAGTACAATACAAAATCCTTATTTTTTAAAAGATATTTCTTTCCACATTTATGTTGCCGCCCATACACATTAATTTTCTTCGTAGAATTGTCATCAGCTTACAATGGCCCTTGCGATATCTGTTAATTAATAGTGTTGTGATCACATTGACCAACTTGCAATTGTGCTCAGTATACGCAAAAGTAAGAACAAAGCAGACGTACCATGAATAACAAGATAAAAAGGGCTTATGAAAATCGTTTGAATTATCTCACGTACTAGAATTCAAGATTTTCATTTGCATTTATTAAAAGTACAAGAGGGAATTTTATTTTTGCATGTGCTCATAATTTGTTTTTGAAGCCCCTCACGTATTAATATTTGTTGTCACATACTTTCCTCAGCTCTCTTTTATTTTCTATTTGTCTGCCTTGTTGTTGTCTTACTCTTGCTGGAAAGGTTCAACTTACCTTTCAGAGAGGTGGAAAAAATCGACCTTTCAAGCAGAAAAAAAATGCCATAAACGCAAGGAAACAGTTCAAAGCCATTTTGTCTGTAAGTCTGGCAGAATAGGCCCAAAATTGACCATCCAACCATAAAAGCAAAGATTTATCCTTTCTGTATTCAGTTGTTTATCACAGTAATGCAGTGATGATGATGTAAGGTTGCCACAAAATGTTTCGATGTGGTATACATTACCCCATACTGCGTGCCTAAATGTGGGTTAAAAGAATAAAGATTCGCTCCTGTACGTGTTTCCTTTTACACTAGTGAGTTGAAATTTTCGGCAATTAATGGTTTCATCTAACACCTATTGCTCACCGAAGCATTTGATGTTTCACTAAAAATAACCAAGAATCTCTCGCCAACGGAATATCTTGCCAAACGGGCACTTCGGTACCCCGCAAAAAGTACTATACCGGCTACATATGAAAGACATTTTTTTCCAACAAGAATTCAACAGAAGATTAAATTTATAGGTTTAGAAGTACAGTGATATAGGTAACTGCTCCGAAAATTTCGTAACATTTGGTTTAATAGAGGCTGAGAAATTGTTTCAAACTTTTTGTTTGTCAAATTTAGGGGTTTTCATAAAACGTGAAACATGAACTCGACATGAAAGTGTAATGTTCAGCCTACAAATTTTTGGAAGGCCAAAACAACCACTTTTAATTGACGAGGGTAAGCGAGAGAATGGTAATGGATAGTTTATGCATCCATCTACCCATCGACTGCAACAATTTTTACAAAAAAACCCAAAAAAGAACCCTTACCCTTGCATAGGGCGCTTTTGTAACCTTTTAGACGGTAAAGTGTTAATAAATCACTGAGGTTTAAACGATTCACAGAGATCTTTTCATATTGGCATCACCGCATTAATAGTCCACTGAAGAATGTAAAAAAAAGTTTTAAAATTTAGAAGTAGAAAATTGGCAGGCATGGAGACAACAAGGTTACAAAAGCGCAAACTTTACATCGAGAGAGAGAGAGAGAGAGAGAGAGAGAGTTAAAAAGGTGTGGGTATTTGCTACGCTAACTGCGTATTTGCTATGGTAGCAATTACTTACCAGGTAGGTATTTGCTACATTGGTAGGTATTTGCTACAGTAGCAAATACGTATGGTAGGTATTTGCTACCAATATTGCGTATTTGCTACAGTCGCAAATACAGAAGGGTGGGTATTTACTACGAAAAGTGAGTATTTTCTACCGTAGCAAATATGGAGGGTAAGTATTTCCGACCAGATATGCGTAATTGCTACAGTAGCAAGTACGGAGGGGTAGGTATTTGCCACACAAAGTAGTTTGTGTGCTCTATTGCTCTATATTTGCTTGGAATAAAAATACGCCTACCCTTATTTCCTTGTTTCTAAGCTTAGATTCTGCCACTCCATCTTACACAGATAGAACTAAAGCTTTGTAAGAAAGAAAATGTTTTAGGGGAGGATCTTTTTGCCATTTTTTGCCCACAGAGGTCTTACTTTTTAAAATCTGTTCGCGTAAAAAGAGGCCCCCCAAAAATAGAATTTTCTAATTTATATTATGAAAGTGTGGAAATATAACTTGAAGTGCACGAAAATTTCATATTTTACTAAGCAATAAGCAAAAAAACTTCTCCTGGAGGTTTGTTAGTTATATTTAACAAAAAGTATCTGATTTTATCATGTGTCACAGTTAGTAGGAGTGCTGTGATTGGTCAGTTTAGTGGGCTGTATTCTCGTGTACGGCCCGCTAAAATTTAAAGTTGGCTTTGTTGCCAAACTGTTTTGTGATTTATCGCCAAGTGTTCTTAAATCTTATAGCAAGTAAAAGTTTAAAACTTTCTTTTACTCTAAATTGTGTATTAAAGAGTGCCAACGACTTAAAAACAATTTCAATTGACTCATTTTGCTTTCAAGTTTCATCAGAAATTTGAAGCCGTTCTTTGTGAATAGCATCGTTCCCGAACCCGTCAGGCACACAGTAGAGATATACTCAATACCTTACTAACCTTGTCTTCTCGGTCCGTGCTGTAAGTTACGGATCCTCGTTTTTTCCCTTCAATTTACGTTCTGCACACAAAATAAAATCGGTCGTAACTTACAGTACGGACCTTGAACTCGGTTAGTGAGAGGAATTTATTATATCTCTCAGTTATTACGTGCGCTGTGATTGGTCAATTTAGCGGGTCGTACTCCACTGTACGGCCCGCTAAAATTAAAGGTCATTCCCCAGAAAAAGAACGCACAGTAGATTTTGCCTGTTGGCTGCTTATATCTAGAGAACTTAGATTTTGAAGTAAAAAAGGGGGGTCCTGGTATTCGTTTAAGAGCAGGAAGACCTTCAGTATACCCCATAATTCCTTAAATTATCTACTTTTAGAAATGTTCATATTTGAACCACTCACTTTATGCTTTGCGAGAGCAGAAAATTAGGGAGAAAGCTAAGCCAGAAATACAGCAATGCACGTATTTTATCAATGGTAAGGAGCAATGTGATGTACGTACGTTTCATGATAAAGGCACTCATATTTAGTCAGTGATTCAGTATGTTCCAAGCACACAGTGTTCTTGAGGGCACATATTATCTTTTACGAGTGCTAGCTCTGCTCTCATTTTCAGTGATAATTTGTTACTCTGCAATAGAAATTGATCTATATTCCCTGTATAGAAAGCCACCATTTTCTATATGTTGTGTGTATGCATGCGCTCACGAGTGCGCGCTAATGACACGAAAATCGTACGCGGTAGGGATGCAAAATGCACTTCTGAGCAATAACCTTAAAGCTGTTTTTGTTGCCAAAATGTTTGGTGATTTATCACCAAGTGTTCCTAACTTTTATAGCAAGTAAAAGTTCAGAACATTGTTGTACTTTAAATTGTGTATTGAAACGTGGTAACAACTTAACCACGATTTCAAATTGACTCGTTTTGCTTTTGACATGTGTCAGAAACTGTGTGAATAGAAATCGTTTCCGAACCCGTCAGACACACAGTAAAGATATAATAAAAATCTTACTAACATCGTCTTCTCAGTCTGTACTGTAAGTTACCGGTCCTCGATTTTTTCCAAGGGAAAAAACCCGTTCCTCAACTTACAGTACAGACCTCAAACTTGTTTAGTAAGAGGTATAAAATAGTTTCGTTTAGTTTTTGTTTGTTTGTTTTCTTTGCAAGTTTCTGGACCTCGCCTGCGGCCCAGTCCATAAACCTCCAAAAAACAAAAATTCGACAAATATTTCTCCAATACGGACCACACACTAGTTCCATAACATAATTATATGTACTGCCTTTTCTTCGTGACACAACTGTATGTGCTAAGGTTTACTCTAAACTCAATAGTCACAAGTGCGGTACTCGGAAAATTACTGAGACCTGAAGAGAGATCTAATTTCTCAATATCAGAGGTGGTGTAAGTTTATGTTAGAATTCAGCTAAGATGCGTCCTGTTTTAGACGCACCTTGTTTTAGGCGCGAGCGGAATTTTGTACCATGGTTCATTTTAGCCAGATCTAATTCAGCTGCGACCTTTGTACATATACTTTTTAGAGATATAGACCTCAAAATAAAGTTTTTCCTTTTTGCAAATTTGCTGTTATAAAGTCAGAATGAAGTCCTCGCTGTTTTCTGCATTGATCGCCTGTGCCAGTTGCAATATATTTGCCAGGTCTACTTGATAAGTGATAAAAGATAATATCGTTCCTAGGTATAGGTTTACTCTAAGTCACCCGTTTGATTTACAGGTGACTATCGTTACAGTGGGCGCGCTTTAACTGATAATTGCCGTTTATTGCAAAAGAAAGTGATTTAAACGCCACAAGGCTGGGCTATTAACTAACACTCTCATTAAAAAACCTGAAATGAAAAAGACTGGGCTCTACTGGAACACGCAGATTCTGCTTATTAGTGATACTAGTCTTCTCCCCACCTCTATATTCGCTTTTACCCTTTTATCACATTGCTTTTGCGTAACAGTCAAATGAAAAAAGGTTCAATTTTCATGTTGTTATAAAGATTTAAAAATCAATATGCTGTGGGTAGTGCAATATCTGTACGCG
The DNA here is from genome assembly GCF_964199315.1 of Orbicella franksi. NCBI lineage: Eukaryota > Metazoa > Cnidaria > Anthozoa > Scleractinia > Merulinidae > Orbicella > Orbicella franksi. Next base: position 5,005,441 of record NC_138154.1, on the reverse strand, counting down.
TGCTATTCTTTGCATAATTAAGAGCAACCATCTCCTCTGCACTGAAGCTAATTTTACAAATTCTCTTTTGAATTGTTATGCACTGTGTTTTAGTTATTAAGCACAAAATTAAAGGAAATCAAGCAGTGCAAGTGGCGAGTCAACGAGTGGGGACAGTGACCGAGGAGAACATGGAGCTGGATAGTGACAAAGAGTACGACGATCTCACTAGACGAGTGTGGGAAAGAGGACATAGATCGCAAGGTACTACCAACCAGACTAGTGATAGTGAAGAAGAGGTGCATAGTCAAATTTCACAGTCACAAGATTTCTTTCAGCGAACCCCCTCTACAACCGAAGATCAAGAAGCAATTGTTGTTACCAAAAGTGATTGTGACTCTGATATTGATTACATCCCTGGCGGTTCTGGCACAGATGAGTTGAGCGATTCATGTTCATCAGATAGCTCTATTCTCCACGAAGAACAAAAAGATCTGTTGATTGGTGTGGTCGAAGTTATAGGTAGAGAAAACTGTGACTCTGGATCATTTTTAGATTATCAAACAGAGTTACCCTGGAAGAAAAAAATCCAGAATTTCATCGGTCAGCAAGAAAGTCAAGGTTATTGTTTTAAGACTGAAGAGAAGTCAATAGAAGATTTGAGACAACACTTCCAACAAGAAGACAGTGACGATGAAATACTGCAAAATATTTTCATGAATGATGAAAGTGACAACGATGATGCTTTAGATGAGGAGTGGGAGCCTAGCGATTGTGAACCTGATGTCGAAGAGGCTAAGGAACATCGACAGGAAGAACTTGGCATTCCCACCAGTACTTTACTAGCCGAGTTCTATGAGTACCTTATTGGTCTGGATGGAGGCTATCGCAGTGTAAAGGTAGCACAGCAGTACAAATCTCAAGTGCAAAGTATTATTCGTACTCGTAAGATGAAGCTGACAGAAAGTAATCCGGAGCAACATGAACATGAAGACCTCCCTAGCTTTTATTTGCTGTTAATTTCAGGCATGACTGGAGTGAAATTTCTGAGATCCTGGCTCTCGTACGTGGTTGAGAAGTACCAGCCTGGAACTGTGAGATCATATCTAATGAGCCTGCGCCTTTTTTACAAGTTTCTAAGCCAAGAGGAAGTGCCCTTACCAAATGTTACCAAGGATTTGCTTAATGCACGCCGCGACCCCATGACGTCTTGGTCGTCTGCGTAAAAGAAGGTGTTGAAATGGAAGCTGGAAAAGCATGATGAAGATTACAGGAAACTCCTGTCAAGTGAAAACCTCCACAAGGTATGCCACGGAAGTTTGCACATGAATGCATTGAAACAACTCGCAGCAACTTCAGTAGAAACAAATCGTGGCGATATTACTGAGAAAATTCTCAGCGACAAGTCCCATTGTGAAGTTCGAGATTGGCTGATAACACGTATCCTAATAGATAACAGCGGTAGAAGCGGTGTTGTGGCGAACATGACGACAAGCGAATTCAAGGAAGCTGTTGTTGTAAATGAGAAAAGACGATTGCCTGCAGAAATACTAGGCTTTAATCACCAAATCTCTGTCCTTACAAAACATGGTGGCCAACTGTAACCACAAGCATTGCAGGCTCGCACAAGAAAGCTGAACATACTACATGTATGACACAATGAATTATAATGTAACGCAAAAACTCGCAGTGTTCAAGTCACGCAAAACTCGCAGTGTTCAAGTGTCTAGAGGGCCTTCAAGAGGGCCTTTTGCAATGTCATTTACACCACATTCACCCTGTCCTTTAAAGATTAAGTCTAACTACAGGACGACGAACTCGTTGGGAGCGACGTACAGGTTCTGAATTCAGTACTGGTGTAAGTTCAGGTTCAAGTTCAGGTTCGGGCACAGACGATGGTTCTGCATCAGGCGTAACACTCACATGTGTGTCAAGGGGCAAGTTCTCTGCTTCCTCTGGAATACATTCTGGTGCTGGCTGGGCCTCGACAACTTCCATGTGGCCCTTGGGTGCAAGGTGCTTTGTGGCCACTGTTGTCTCCCTACTGTCAGGATAGCGCACATGCGCATAGTGAGGGTTTGCCTGGAGTAGTTCCACTTCATCGACCAAAGGGTCCATCTTACTTGTGCGTACCTGGCGTTTAACGTACACTGGGCCAGGTGTAGCTAGCCAGGTGGGAATGGAGGCGCCAGCAGACGATCGGCGTGAGAAACCAAAGAGTCGCTCATGTGGAGTTTCATTGGTGGCAGTACACAAAAGAGAACGAACAGAGTGTAGTACATCGGGGAGGACATCCTGCCAGTTCTTGAATGGTAGGTTCTTGGATTTCAAACTCATAGTAACTGCTTTCCACATCACACCATTGCATCTCTCTGCTTGCCCATTTCCTTCTGGATTGTAACTGGTAGTTCGGCTTGAAGCTACTCCTTTTGAAGACAGGAATTCCCGTAACTCTCTGCTCATGAATGAAGCTCCGCGGTCTGAATGGACATATGCTGGCATTCCAACAAGTGAGAACAGCGATGTAAGGCACTTAATGACTGTGTTCGTGGATACATCAGGACATGGGAAAACAAATGGGAACCGGGAATACTCATCAACAACCATAAGGAAGTACTTGTTTCCGTTATTTGTTGGAAGAGGGCCTTTAAAGTTGATGTTGATCCTCTCAAATGGCTGAGTGGCTTTGATAAGGGGAACCTTCTCTGGGCGATGGTACTGAGGTTTACATTCACAACAAATAGGGCACCGGCTTGTCATCTTAATCTCGTTCCTTAAGTTCTTGGTTCGCACAAAGTGGTTTAGCCTGGTGATGCCTGGATGGCAGAGTGCTTCGTGAAGCTTAAAGAGGGAATCTTCAGTGGCCATGGCACACGTAGTCCTGGACAGTGTGTCAGCTGGGACATTATCTCTGCCGGGGCAATAGATGATATCAAAACTGAAGCAGGAGAGTTTGAGTCTCCAACGCAGGAACTTCTCGTTCTTTATCTTTCCGCTGTGCTGCTTGTCAAACATGTAGGACACCGATTTCTGGTCAGTTTTCAGGATGAAGTGTCTTCCAGTAAGGAAGTGTCTCCAATGCCTCACCGCTTCTATTATGGTCTGGGCTTCCTTCTCTATGGATGCATGCTTCAGTTCACTGCCTTGAAGAGTTCGCGAGAAGAAGGCGACAGGTTTTCCATTCTGGTTGAGAGTGGCTGCTAGCGCTACTTTGGACGCATCAGTTTCGACTTCAAAGGGAATGGTCTCATCAATAGCGGTGACAACAGCTTCTTCTATCGTCTTCTTGAGACTTTCAAATGCTTCAACAGCTGGCGGAGGCAGAGGGAACGACCTGCAAGAAGCAATTGGCTTGATTCGATCCGAGAACCTTGGGATCCATTGTGAATAATAGGAGAATAACCCGAGACACCTGCTCATGGACTTTGAGTCATGTGGAACGGGGAGTTCACGCAGGGGCCGTAGACGATCAGGATCCGGCCGTATGGTACCCTCCTCGATGATGTATCCAAAGACGGGGAGACGCCAGGTTGAGAAGATACACTTTTCAGTGTTATAACAGAGGTTCTTGCGTTTGGCAGCTTCAAGAAAATGTTCCATGTTAGTGTCATGGTCCTCTTGGTCCTTGCCGCAAATAGTAACGTTGTCAAGGTAAGGGAAGCTGGCCTCAAGATCATTCTCATCTACAAACTTCATCATCTCTCTCTGAAAACAGGCTACTCCATTGGTGACCCCAAAAGGCAGGCGAGTGAACTGATAGAGATTTCCTCGAGCTTCAAAGGCTGTGTAAGGCTTGTCTTCCTTCTTAAGTGGTACTTGGTGGTATGCACTACGTAGGTCGATTGTGCTAAATACTCTGTACTGGGCCATCTTGTTGACCATGTCGCTTATTCTGGGCAATGGGAAAGCATCTAGAAGTGTGAACCTGTTAATTGTTTGCGAGTAGTCGATCGCTAGCCTCTTCCTGTGATTCTTGTCTTTAGTCACTACGACTTGTGCCCGCCATGGTGAAAGGCTTGGTTCAATGATGCCTTCTTTGAGTAATCTTTTCACTTCCTCGTCAATAAAAGCGGAATCCTCTTGGCTGTATCTTCGAGACTTTGAGGCAATTGGATGGCAGTCTGCAGTCAGATTCGCAAATGGTTCAGGTGGGTCTATATTCAGTTTACTAAAACCACAGACGGCCAAAGGTGGTTCAGAGCCCCCGTAATGGAAAGTGACGCTTGAATGCTGGGATTGGAAATCAAGACCAAGGATTAGGTCAGCACAAAGTCCAGGCAAGACGGACAGTTTGTAATCTGCATATTTACGTCCTTGGTAGGAGAGATCAGCGACACAGGTACCGGTGATACTAACTGTACGAGATGCTGATGTAGCCATGGATACTGTACCAGATGAAGGATGAATGGTAAGAGCTACCCTCTCTACCAACCTTGGATGAATAAAGCTTTCAGTGCTACCACTATCAAAGAGGGCTTTGACCTCCAGTCCTTGGATGATTACAGTTCCTGAAGACTTTGAAAGGGATTCAGGGGCACCAACTGTGGCAAGTGTAGGAGACCAGGCTGCAGCTGAAACTTTATTCTTGCTCATCTTCTTTCCACGGCAAACTTTTGCAAAATGGCCCTTCTTCTGACAATTAGAGCAAACTGCATCACGGGCAGGACATTTTGAACGAGGATGGTTGCTGTTTCCACAGAAGAAACAGGTAGTCGCTTGAGGTGAGCCATTTGATCCTACCGCAGCTAGCGTGCTGGGATCTATCTGTTCCTGATCCACTGTAGTGGTGGGTGGAATGGCTGCATTGACAGATGAAGGAGGACCAGAGTAGGACTCGGAATTACGCATAGCCAATTCCAGAGAACGAGCTTGATCAAATATGGCCTTCAAATCTAGCGTATTATTCTCCAGTAACCTCTGGCAGATTGAAGGTGACCGTAAGCCAGTGATAAAAGCGTCACGGATGCTTTCTTCGCAATATTTAGAAGCAGTGACACTTTGGAAGTTGCAATCCCTGGTAAGTGTTTTCAGAGCTTGGAGGAATTCGTCCAAAGTTTCGTGAGGTTGCTGGCACCTCGGGCAAGGATATGGCGGGCAAAGATTTCATTCCGAGGTTTCACAAAAAGAGCTTGTAATATTTCTACGGCTGCCTCATAGTCGGTGCACTCCTCGATGTGTTGAAAGATTGAGGGAGAAACGTAATTCGCCAGTACCGAGAGCTTGTCGAGGTCTCTTTGTGGTAGGACAGCCAAAAAGTTATCGAAGGTTTGTTTCCAATGAAGCCATTCTTTCGAAGCTTCGCCACTGCTAGGGTCCGTTTCCAGGCGCTCCGGACGGAGTACTTTGTCCATCGAGATTGGTGATTAAATTGTTGTAAATGAGAAAAGACGATTGCCTGCAGAAATACTAGGCTTTAATCACCAAATCTGTCCTTACAAAACATGGTGGCCAACTGTAACCACAAGCATTGCAGGCTCGCACAAGAAAGCTGAACATACTACATGTATGACACAATGAATTATAATGTAACGCAAAAACTCGCAGTGTTCAAGTCATGCAAAACTCGCAGTGTTCAAGTGTCTAGAGGGCCTTCAAGAGGGCCTTTTGCAATGTCATTTACACCACAGCTGTGTTCTACCATGGGACAGACGATGACCCGACAAGATACAGAGTGGATGTTAAAGATCACAAGACAGCTGGGTTACATGGTGCGGCTGTTGTCTGGATCTACGATAATCTGTATGTTTTAATCGACATGTACATAAGAACAGTTAGGAGTCAGTTCATTTGAACGGATTCTGAAGTGCAACAAGTATTCATCCCCAGCAATGGCCTTTCACTTACGTCATCCCAGGTTTCATATTCTGTATTTAGAAATTTCAAAGGGAAGGCGTTCAAGTTAAAGGAAGGATCTGCGCGACCACAATAAGAGAGTCTCTTGCCACGGGCATGCATACGCACATGCCCAGTCAGAAGGATCATTTAGCCGCACTTGCCCAACACAAGCCGCAAACGCAGGCCAATTACTATCGTGTCCACAATAAAGTCAGCCAAACGGACTTGGGGAGACGGGCAGTAAAAACCTCGTCTCTCTGAAGATCAAGCAAGATCTTCCGGAAAAAAAGGGAAGTGTGTCCACACCTGCCTCATGGACTGATGAAGAAACTGAAGATTTGAAGAAGTTGTTCAAAACCGAACTAGAAAAAGGGGACATCGAGGAGCGAGCAGTAAGCGAAAAGCTAACTGGAGCAAACTTCTCCATGGCGCACACAGTAAAGGCAGTCGTTCTTAAGCTTCAACGGTTGAGAGAGGAGTTCATGCAAAGCGTAGATCTCCCCACTGGGCAATGTACAGGCACAGAGAAGGTAATGAAGTTCCTTGAAAGCTGTGACGTAAATACCCCATCAGAATCAATGGCTGTTTCCAATTCAGGTGAATCCTCTCGCTTTTGGCGAAAGTTTACAGATCAGACTCGTTTTCTTTTTAGTTTAATGGAAGACATGGTGGCCAGTAACACAGTGAAGAGAGAGATTGTCTGGCAAAGAGTGACAAGTGATCCAAGGTCAGTGGCACTTGGTCTCATTTCCGGCAAAGAAGACGAAGAGGAGGTTCTAAAAGCTAAACAGCGCTTAAATGACAAAGTTCAACAGGAAGCAAAAAAGAGAAAAAGTAAGAAAAAGTAGCTTTATTATATCTCTCAGCGATACGTGCGCTGTGAAGAATACAGGCTGCTAAAATTTAAAGCTGTTTCGGTTGCCAAATTCATCACCAAGTGTTCTTAACCTTTTTTAGCAAGTAGAAGTTTAAAACTTTCTTTTATCCCTGAAATTGTGTATTAAAACCTGCCAACGACTTAAGAGTTGCTTAACAACGATTTTAAATTGACTCGTTTTACTTTCCGCGTGCATCAGAAATTTCAATGAAGCCGTTCCGCGTGAATAGAAATCATTCCCAAACCCGTCAGACACACAGTAGAGATATAATAAATATCTTACTAACCTCGTTTTCTCGGTCCGTACTGTAAGTTACGGATCCTCGTTTTTCCCCTTCCATTTATGACCCACGCGCTTCGCGCTTGGGCCATAAATCGATGGGGAAAAACTTGGTCTGTAACATACAGTACGGACCGAGAAAACGAGGTTAGTAAGAGATATGTATGCTACATGAAAAAGGCACAAGAAATGAATAGTTTTTCTCTTTTCTATAGTTCAAATGTATTTAAACATCATGTGAAATTCTGGAAAGCATTGCTCAAAGGCTTACAGTACATTACAAATTTATTTTATTTAGTGACAGAGAAAGTCATTTCATGTGCTGTTCATGTAAGCAAACAAACACAGTACCGGTGTGCTTTGAGAAGTCTAACGAAAAACTACAGGCCCTGAAAAATGGTGCACAGTTGCATGCTATCGCTTAATTCCAACATGTTTCCACCTATTTAATTGTTGCGTACAATGTTGCAAAGTATAGCATGTCTACACGCTCTTGAAAAAAATTGCCAGTTAGCAAAAATCCAGGCCCCCTTTTTCTGCTTTCAAGGCATCCAATCTCTCCCACTGGCAATTTGGTCAGTGCACAGTCTGACGTTGGTTACACTGCAATTTAGTCAGGTGATGATCACTGTTAATACTGCGTGCAATGACGCAACATGTTTCCAGGCCTTTTCGTCAGGACTTTCCTTAGCATATGTGTTGTCGATTTAGACAGCTGGAAGAAAATCGTCTTCCCAACTGTAATCAAGCCTGCGCAGCTATTTGACAATTTATACTAAATATAAAAAGAGAACGACCGCTGTCGATTAGGTTTGGATGTTGCTTAGCCGTCTATTTTCAGTTCTTTTTGCCCATTGGAGTTTCTTGCATTGTATTTTCATGCAATTCCTGGACCTCTGAGCTGGTTTAAAGTGGCATTTTATGTATTACTTTTCAAAAACGGAAGTACAATTGGTCACAAAAAAGCTTTTTTTTCAATTGAGTGTTGTTAATCAATACTCAACACTCAAAACACCAAGTGAAGGCAGCAAAGCAATCATTACATGCGTGTAAACTTCATACCTGTACATAATTCTAAATTGAAGTAAATGAAAACAACATAAAAAAAATAAGAAACTCTTTTGCCAATTGACTTAAAAGGTGTATGGGCTAAAAACTTCGTGATGTCGGATTTACGAAGTTGAAATTATTATTTTGAAAAACGATTATGATTTATAGATGCTGTAATTAAGTACCATGATGTCTAATTTTTTGTGGGTTGTAATCACGTTTTTTGGCAGAAAGGTGTGCAAAAAATTAAAAATATATATATGCTTATTTCAGAAAAGCAGAACATTTTTTGGGTTTGCTATTAAGACATTACTTTTTCTAAGTTTCAGACAGGATAATTGGTCAACTAGTATCGCGAATACAAAGTAATATTAAAGCCTTTTCTCAAACTGTAAATAATACAACCCGTGAAACGTAAAAGAACTTAAGGCATTAAGGTACTACTTTAACGACGTTAAAGATGTTATGTAACTAATATCCCTTATCTTAAATTTAAGAACAGTCATGTGTGTGGAAATTAGGGAACATTTGAAACTGTTCGCCTTTCATCGTTGAGTTCTTGATATGTTAATATAATATAAAGTATACTTAAATTATAACGTTCCTTTCAAGTGTTAGTTTTACTCTTTGACATTTTTGTCCTAAGGTGATTCCTCAGTATTGCATTGCGCATCCCTACTGCGTACGATTTTCACGTCATTTGCGCGCACACATGAGCATGTGCACCTAAATGCTCGCATGATGACCTATATTTTTTTATTGCATAGGTTTCCTGTACAAATCATTATCTTTAAGTTAAAAAGTATATAAAAAAATATTGTTCGAAAGGAAAAAAAGATATAGCTAAAAGCGTGCACAGAACCTTCACTCGAGGATGGAAATTATGACCTCGAAACAAGGACACCAGGAACGTTTTGAATTGAGGTAGTTTAAAATTGTGTATTTATTTTTTCCCATATATATATACTACATTGTTGTGTATGCTTAACACTCTTATTTATCAAGATGTTTTTTTCAAGTATTTCTATAAAGATCTTTGCTTCCAGCTAAAGCAAGATGTAACTTGAACCGATGGAATAACGCACGCGATTTCGCATAAATGGGGTAAATTTGGTTCATTATATCTCTTTTGCGAGGATTGTGACCAATCCTTTTTATTGTGTTTTTTCAAAAAAGTGCTTGGTAAAGAACATTCAGGAAATGTTCCAAAAAAAATCTTTCGGCAGTTTGTATTTCTGAGGAATCACCTTAAAGAAAACTAAGAACAGTGTAATTGACTAGCAGCAAGAGATGGATATTTCTACCGGCAGTTTTATTTTGATAGACGTTTATCATCGGATGGTTTAATCATTAAATTAATGGATGGTGGAAAGGGTTGAATAAGATTAAGATAGCATCTTAGTTCTAAATAAAAGTGTTTTCAACGTTCTTTCTTTTTTGTTCACTGAACTGATGATCCATGCTTCAAACGTTAGTTGATTTTTCATCAACTTTATCATTTAGAGAAAGTTCATTGACGCCCACTCTTGAGTCCTAAGGAAAACAGAAAATCGGTCACTAATCTTAGTTAAAAAGCACTCAAGTAAAATGTAGAGGTATTCTCTCGTTTAAGTGTCACTGTTTGAAATGGAGAACAGTGGCTCTTGAAACTTTTACCGTAGTTAAAACGTAGCTGTAACAGAAAATATAAGGCCAGTGCTTATTTTCAAACAGAATCAAGGGCTCGTTCAGCCTGTGACTGTTTTTTAAGCAGGCAAATCAGTGAATTATCCTCAATTAAGTACACACTCGCATGCACCCCACATCGTAGCATATGACACAGGGTTCCCAGTGTTGCGGTTTGGTCTTTGCCTGTTGTGATGTTTGAATATGCTCGGAGATTTTAAAAGCTGATAAAGCTACTCTGTAAAATAGCACTTAGAATTTTATTTCACATTCTTTTGTATATCTTAAGTGCATGCAAAACTGACTGCTCACTTGAATCTTTTCTTCGGCAACTTCTCTTTGACATTCAGCTTGATCTCTTACTGTAAAAATGTCACTGTCGTTATCCCCTCATAATACAGCGTTATATGACTCAATATTGTGATTATCAATTGTTAGTTTGGATCAAATCACTATGATCAACTTTACCTCTTTGAAAAAGTCTAGTTTTGGAACAAAACAGTTGACGTTAAAGCCGATTTGACTATGACATAAGCACAAGCATAAGCATAACAGTAACAGGGGCATCCACAGCACAAGCATTAGCATAAGTATGTGGCAGTGAAGACGCGTACAACACAAGCAAAAGAGTAAGCACAAGTAGAACAAATGTTCTTGTGCTTCTTGTGCTTGTGCTTATGTCAAGTGAGAATTTGCTGCTGTGATAGCGCGCATTAGCATGAGCGAAAGTCCGCCTTCTTGTTTTACTGTATCGAGAAGGTATGGAGCCGGAAAAAGGCAATTATCAAATCTGCACATGCCTACGTGCTTATGCGTGTGTTGAGGACATCCTAACTTCCATCATGCTTATTCTAATGCTTGTTCTTGTGTTGTATAAAAAGTCCAAACTTTGATGATCATCCTTAGTGCGTATTTCCTACGTAAGTGAGTATTTGCTTCCTCCGGACTTATTTCTTTGAATTAAAAAAGTCCAGACTGTGCAATAACATGCCAGGGCAATTGAATCCTTTGCAAATTTTCTGAGGCAATGTATCTTAGCACAACACCCTGAGAGATTAAAAAACAATGGATTTTTTCCACAAAAACCCTTCAAAACATGCAAAAACAGAAAAATAAATTGTTTGTTTGATTCAATATAGACCAAGATGCCTGATTTGGAAAGAAGTGAATTGCGCTTCTCATATTCTCAAGTTAGACTTTTTGTCTGTTTTCCGTATTTAAAATAAAACGTGATATTTCTTCTGCGAAACATGAAAGTGGGTATTTGCTACAGAAATGCGTATTTGCAACGAAATTACATTTTTTGAAATAAATTTGTTTCAACATATAAATTCGAAATCAAACAAGCTGGCGGCAATTGTTTATTCAAAGCGCCCATATTCTCTGCAGAAAAAACGTCGTAAAAAACCAATGGAGGGGTTTTAAAACGCAAAAAAGGTCCGGCTACCTTCAAAAAAACCTGTTCAGATTAAGGTCGAGTTTACTTGTAAGCTAACAACAGGATATTATTGAAACTAAGCTTGGCAAAGGACCAAAAATATTTCAGATTGATGGGGGATCTGAAGGGAATTATCCTTATCTAATTGACCTTTGGATTTGGCCAAAAGCTGGATTTTATTTTAAAATTTAGGTCCGTGTGCCAAAGAGTAGGTAATTGCTATGTAGGTGGTATAAGAAACGTGATAGAAATGTTATATTCCTTAAAATTTAGTATCTTTCTACAACGGTCGACGAATAAAGTGTAATTGTTAAAGACAATGCCTATTAAATCGTTTTTTTATTTAATTTAAGGCATTAAAAACGTAAAGAGAAAACAAGCAGCAAATACCTACTTATGTTTCTAAAGAGAGAGAGAGAGAGAGAGAGAGTGGCAGAGGGAGAGGAAGTGTGTGATACATTAGGGTCACTTACCCACAACAGACAGTCCTTTAACATACTCTTGTGTTCTTTGCAGAGGTCGAATAAAATTTCTCCTTCTAAGATGAATGAGTGCTTCCTGTTAACTCCAGCCATGGTTCAGGGGTAAATTGATTCCTTGCAAACTTGACTGATATGGTAAAGCTGACACATATTAGGAAAAAACTAGAAATCTGCTCCAGTTATACAACTGTATCAAACTGTTGTTACCATTCACCATGTTCAGTAGAAGATTATGCACTTGTTTGTGCCACGGTGAACACCATCTAACACTCAAACTGTGATGACTGACACATTTCACGTTTTCTTTTCTGACTGACACATTTTAAGTTTTCTTTTCTTTTGAGATCTTCTGGCAAAGTTTTCTTTGAGGGGTCCATGTCTTGTACTGACCCAGCTCAAATAAACTAGACTGCAAAACAGTTGTATTTTTTGCGAATGCTTGCGACAGTCAGTATTCGAAGAAAAGGTCTGGAGCGAGTGTAAAAACAGTGAGAGAGAATGGGGAGAGACGCTAAAAAATATGACTGTCCACCATGCATATATTAAATTTGTTCAAAATTACCCGTTCTTCCAGCAATGGGAAATTCTCATTGGTTTAATTCTGACGCAACCTGTCATCAAATTTCACTCACATCATCAAAAAGATATAGATGCCAACTCAGTTTCACGGTATTTGACAGATTTTTTAGATCCTCTGGCGAAGTTTTCTTTAACGATTTCAAGGACTTACAATATAAGTCAAACTCACGGTTGATTGTGCTTTGAACAGCCCAAGGCAAAACGTTTTGAACTTCCTCCATTTTTAAAATGATGTTCAATACTGCTTTCAATTCCTTGCGGTGATGAACTTGAGCAAATTTCCAATCTCACTGCCTTCGTATTCAGACCTTTTCGTGGAATTGGCATAATTAATTTCAACAACAACTGAAGTTTTGGCAGGCTTAATCCGTTGCAGGACGTGTATTGCTGCAGGAAGCTCCGAGAGAGAATTCCCCTTGTCTTCCCACCCTTCATAGTAAGTTGCCAAAGATGGCGAGCACTAGCCTCTGCTAATGGCTGCCATTCAGGAAATACTGGCCCTTGCTGTGTTGATACATGCGAATACTTTTTGTTCTGCGAATAATGCGAGGATTTACTGATTCACTTCATTCCCAAAACCTCCTGCTCTCCATTTGTGGTGTCGTCTTCAGCAGCCATGGTTAAAACTGGATTTGGCTTATTTAATTTCTCTTTAATTTGTCAAAGCATGGCAGTGCAATTCCTCATCTTTGTGCCACACAGCGAGCAGACTCTTCAAGAAAGCAAGTTCTTTTCTTCAAGGTGAAGGAACAGATCGGCTCAAAACACCTCAGCCAGCATTGGCAACACCTTTCCCTTGCTCTGTGGCCTGGTAAACATGTTTTCGGTTGTTATCCATCCAGGCTTAAAGTGCACCTAACCCCAAAAATTTTTTTTCGCTAGAACGAATCTACTTATTATTTGAAATAGTTCTGCCTAAAAATTTTTGGATTCCGTTAAATCCTTGATTTTCTGTGCCACGACGAAATCTCGAAAATAGCTCCAAAACACCGCCATTTTGTTTCACGACCGAGTTTGAGGAGAATGGGTCCAGCGGCTCTTGTGACGTCTACCCAGGAAGGTTGGATATCTCATTTCCTCTCATTTCCTTCAGGATGGTGCAATACACATTCGAAAAGTGCGCAGAAACGCTTTCCAGAGGTGCTGTCGGCTGTTGCAGCAATATTCCAGATTTAAAGAAAGATATACTGTACAATTTACTGACGATGATCGGCTAATGGTGCAATAAAGACGTAAACGATGGTTGATTTTGTCGAACCGAAACAAGCGAACTGAATCTGTGAGAACCATTGAAGAACTCTCACTGGAATTTGTTCCGCAGACTTTCGAACGCTATTTTCATAAATTTTCTGCTTAAAGCTAACCAGCAATTTGTAGAAATACCACCGACAACCTATATCTTCCAATCCCGCAGTATTTATAACATAACCGGCAAAGTTGTGTGATCCGGTCATGATCAAGAAGCGTTCTACTGATATGTAAATAGATCGCAACTGTACGCCGCTAACCAACACTTATTTCTCTTTCGATTTAGATGAAAGTCGAAGATTAATCCTCTAGAATTACATGATAACAAAATTGTTAGACTCACAGAGTTTTTCGAAGGTTTGGAAATCAGCAGTGTGACAAAGATTCTGTGCAATAGCGTCGAAAATATGACCGCGTAACATTATCTGCGGACCGCTTAGGGAACACATCCTTTTCGCTTATCCGACGAATTTCACTGCAAACTTTGAGAACAATTTACATTGGTTATTTGGAGTTACGACTTAAAACGTGTGACAATGTGAAATCGGTAATTGTATGAAATGTTTCCTTCCGCCTTGCTTCCCGCAGCTTCAAAAATACAGGTCCAAACAATACGATTTTCAATCGATCGAAGCCAATGTTTTGGAGGTCATCAAGTCTCGAAAACTGCAACACGTACGTCGCTCTTATAAACGTGAAGCATTCAACTGAAAGTAAAACACAAACTGGATTTAACAGAACCTTGACAAAATACATTCTCGGTAAGGACAAATGTAAACGGGCTATAAACACGCGTGGGAATCTTATGTTTAGTTGACGAAATTACCATCCAAAGCAGTCCTTGAGTTTTCTTTCCTGCTGTTCGTTTGCCTGCTCCTCCACTTCGTATCTAGCTTTCCATTCCTAATATACAAGCAGCTCGTCCGCAAAGACGTCTTCCCCGTCGTCGCTTGAAATATTGTAAATTGCTCTAAGCAGAGAGTTCAGAGTTGTCGAACGTGCTTGATCGAAGTTTATTTCGGAGCCTTCCGAATCGAAACTTAACTCTGACTCCAGTGACGAAAAAGAAATGATTCTGAGACAAAACTTGGACGTTTTAGTCCCAAAATACATCGGAACGATTAGTTTTGCATTCTATTTTCTCGAGCAAATACAGTGAGTTGACTGAGGTGCTATTGTGTTTGGTTCCTGGGTAGACGTCATCAGGTACCGCCGCCCCAGACTCCCTAAAACGCGGTCGTGAAACACTTAATCGCGACTTTGAAAGGGCATAGAAAATCGAGGATTCAACCAAATTCAAAAATTTGTTCGCCCAAATGCTTCAAATAAAGTCTAGATTTGTTTTAGCGAAAAAAAAATTTGGGGGTTAGGTGCACTTTAAAATTCCCAAACTGCATTTTAAAACAACAACTACGCAATCTGCAATTGTCTGATGCTGTTGCTTCTTTTGGTTTTCTTCCAATTCATTGAACTGATTTCTCTTTAAAAAGGACATGTCCTACATTTTACAGAAAAGAACAAACACTTGTCCTTTCCAAATCACCACTGAAATAAATGTACAAAACTTCACGCCTTCGCATAGCGAAGAGAAAACTACTGAACATGACAACACAACAAATTTTGCACAAAAATAAGGTATCCAACTATCAAATTTAAGATGTGGGTGGAGCTGTCAATCAATTTCTGTCACCTCAGTGACATTATATGACCCCCACTCAGAACGAATTTGTTGTATGAAAAGCCGACAGTTTTCTTGCCTCACACACATCTAAAATGACCTCAAATGAGCACAAATTTATCTGAAATGAATGTAAAAGATCTGCTTCACATTTGAATTGATCTAACGTACTGTCAAATATCCTTTCCATACCACCAAGAACTGGAAGAACACTCTTGGCTTAACCAAACATTACTTTCCTTCTGGGGCAAAGTCCTGAATTTGTAACAACCACTTTGCACTTCAATTATACTTCAGGTCATTACAGGTCATTCTAGGTTGTTTCTTTCGTGGTGACTTTGTGATTGGTTTTGACACGTTATCGTAACAGGCAGAAAGCAGGCGCAAGTTTGTACAGCCAATCATTGATTATAGACACACAATTGTGACGCAAGACATAAAGAAAGTCAAATTCTTAGACACTTGAATTAAAAAAAAGAATCTCAATCACAATGTTAATTATTTATAAGTACTTTTGGATCCTCCCTTGGACAAATGTAGAGACAATCGTTGTACTTGTAAGTATGCATGACACAGGGCATAGGAAGATCTTGGACCTCTACAACAAATAGCCCACTTGGTAATTCCTCTTCCTTGGTTTGATAAGGTAACAGATTTTGCTCAAAGCCAACTGTTTCATAGAGTTTTAAACTCAAGAAAACAAGTGAATCACAAAGCCAGATGTTCTCCAATGATCCAAATATGGGATTGCAGTTGCTTATTTCAGCTAGAAGCATTGTATTGTTACCCTTTTTGTAGCATGTGCCATGAACAGTTACAGAGGAAGCTTTGGAAATTGGTTTATCTGAGTCATCTTCAAATGATGGGTAGAACCTCAATATGCAATCTTTGGCAGTATCCTTATCATGTTGGCCAAATACTCTTACATGCGATGAGCTCCTACTGTAAATGAAGTCTTTACAAAAGAGAGGATGGTCGATTGGATTGTCACCTGCTGAAACTGAAATGGAGTCCTCTCGTACTCCACTCTGATGCCTCTCTGCCAAAGTCTTGGGTAAATTGCAAAAATTTTTCATTGTTTTTGGAATCAATTTAAATTGCTGGTGTTTGACCTTGAAGCGTATTGCCATACCCTGGCCAATGGACCAAACTTTAAATCTGGCTTGGTAAATGTACCAGATAGTGCTGCTTTGGAGTAATATCTTCATTGAAGACACTCTTTAATGTTTGCAAGTTTTCTTCTATAAGGTCCTTTAACTATCCTAACATATTAATGCTTATTTTCTTGCTAAGACAAATGGCAGTAATTTCCAAAATGGTCAGTAGAACATTCCACACATCTGGGCAATTATGGGAGAAAGGTTCAGCAAAATTTACAAACACGCGACTGAGAAGCCATATTTATGCAGCCATCTGTCCCAGGTTTTCATGAGGACTCTTTAGATCATCAGCACAAACAAACATTGGCTTATCTTTTAGTTCAGAGTAACCATAACTGTAATTCAAAACAAATTCATTCAAATCTTTGAAAGTGATAAAATGGTTATTTACAAAGTAAGTCATGACATAAAACAAGGTTCTCAACAGGGCACCCTGAGGGAGCTGATCTGTTACATCAAAGTGAGGGGCATCTAACAGAACAATTTCTTTGTTACTCCATATTCTTTCAAGAAATGATTGTGGAGCTCTGGATTCTCATCAAGTTGCTTTAGGTGGTAATCATGCATAGCTTTATTGCACAGTTAAAAGTCCTCTTCTCTGGATTTCAAAATCAGTCATACAATGGCAGCATTTTTGCTTTGCTCTACCCACAGATTCCTTGTAACTGCCCATTAACTGACTGGCCGGAGTGTGCAATTACTGCAAAAAGAGCACCTCTTAGGTGCACAATACCATTTTGTAGTCATAACCTAAGTCATCACCAAGTACCTGTAGCTCTTCAATGAAAGGTTTTAAAGTGGCATCTATGCCATATTTCTTTAAATGACAAGTCTCTACTAGTGCCAAAAGGTTTATGGACTTTAATGTTGATCTATATTCAGAATACAAGTTTCCCAGCTGAAAATAAAACATTGCCAGTTTGTGTTTCCTCTTTGTCTGCTGGTTGGTTATCTCAAGATCATCATAATAAAGAAGGATCTTCAGGCTTTTGTGGTCCACAGAGAACAGTTCATGATTGTGTACAATACTCCCATTGTTGAAGTCACATAAGAGGCTAGAGTGTACATCCTCCTTTCTAGGTTTAGCGACCATGCCCAGAATTATATGGTTGTTAAGCAGTACCTCCAGTGAAGCTAAGAGAGACACATAGTAAAAGCACTCTGGACATTGCACAATTCTTCTCTTCCCATTTCTTAACTGTTTCCATTTTCATCTCATCCCCAAATGTATCTCTTTAGGTGAGATATTGGGGAATACACTACTAAACTCACCACAGTCAGTCAGTTCAGCTGAACCATCTTCCCATGAGGATGGGGATAATACATCTTCAAGCTCTGGGATACTGTTATGGTCAATGTCATTATCATTCAGAATTTTGTGGACATGTCTCTTGCTTTGTACATTTAATGCTCTCAAGAGCGATATGGTAACTGCCTGGATCCTCTCAATATATTCTATGGATTAGTATTGTTTACATTCAACACCAAGAACAAACCTTGTGGGCCTTCCCAGAATTACTTGTTATTTTCTGAAATAACTTGAGTAAGAATTCTGCAGTCTTCCCTGTCAGTAGTCACAAGTTGTTGTCAAAAATGCCTCTATGATTAAAGGGAACAAAAGCCTCCTTGAAAGCTGACAAGAACCCACAAGAAGCTATTACTTTTGCTGTTTCAGGTAGAGACCTGGCATCATTGTGTTCACGTAGCAATGAATGGAATATTTCAGCCTTCTTTTCTGTGATTAGAAGAACTGCAGTTTTTTGGCCAATAGCCTGGCAGAAATACTCTTTGACAGTCCATGTCGCTCAGAAAGTACAAAATAGATTTATTATAGTGTCTTCTCTCCCAGCAGATAAAAAGCACAGCCACTTGTACCATTAGGTTTTCATACTCTACAATATCCCCACCCCTAAAGATTTTGTACTGGAAGAATACCAAGGGAAGCAGATGTTCAAGTAGATAGATGACAGAAACATATTTATGGTCTTTGCAGATTCCGAATTTCTGCAGAACTTTTTTCTCAGATTTGCAGCCAGCCCAGTAGAGCAGCAGTTAAGCAGTGTGACCTTGTAAGATTTGGGCTTGTGGGGAAGATCTGTCCCAAAAACAGTCTTGAAGAGCATGTCAAAGAAATGCTTGAAAATGATAACTGTATCTTCTGCTGCATTCAGAGAAACATTGAACTGTCCTTGCTCAGGGATAACAGACTGCCCGAGATACTTGCATTTCCCCAGAGCAATGTTCTTTTTTGGATAGTACCAGCCTGGCCAGTCAGCTGGCCATGGTATCACATTTTTCTCAAGATAGTTTCCTAGTGGAGGGCATTCTTGTAATAGTTTTTGAAAGCAGTCCTTGTAATTCTGTGCACTCTTTAGCGACTGTTCATGTTCTGATAGGAGTTGACATGTTTTCAGAGTTGATAATTCTCCATTACTCAGTTCTTTATACAGCCTGTAGAACAAAAAAAGAGAACAATTACACTTATTTTAATGGCAACTGTCAGGTGTTGATGAATTATATAGTAAGTACATGTATCTACCTTATCATGATTTATGGTATCATAATTTTTGAATGCCTTAAAATGTTGTTATTTTGTCTTAATATGTTTTTCAATTTTCAATTTGTGACATTTCCCTGAAACTTGCCTTAGTTGTCTTAGGGATTCTTGTAGCTGGTTGGGGTTTAGATGAACCATCGCACTGGGAAGCTGATTCATAAATGGTTTTCTCATGTTAACGAGGGCCTGATGCATTTTTTGCACTATAACACTGTTTTTTATTCCACCATAACATGTTACTTCTTGCCCTTTTATTGTTATCTTAACAGGCGTGTGAACTGGTGTTTGCTGAAGTTGTGGTACTGTAGGGATTGTTGGGTGGCTATCCAACAAGCAAGAAACCATGTGAACAGCTGTTATCAGTTTTGTTAGCACTTTCTTGGCATGGATATTGTGGTAATCAATCATGAGAATGACAAAGCAGTTGAGCTGAAAATAATGCAAAATGGTTAACATGCATCAAGTGTCCCAGTTTGTACAGTCATGTTTGAGGGGATTCTACACTCCCATAAGAAATTGCAGTTCATTTGTCAGCAATGCATTCAATGTGTATTTTATTTGGAAAACACGGAGAGAATATTTCACTCTGTGAAATTTTGGTCACTAGTAAATTGCCTATAATTACTGGAATTATTTGATATCAAATTTCCAACATATTGCCTTCTTGAATTTTAGGAGGATCTATATAAATGTGCAGCACAAGGAAGATTTACCTCAAGTGCTTTTTTCACTTGTTCACACATAATTTGTATTATCATATGACCCGTACGACCCCACACACAATTTCCTTGGAAAACCTTTAAAAAAGTCCTGTATGAGGGCTGTATGCATCGAAGTGATAGGGCCGGAAAAACACGTACGGCCTTACTAAAAATGCATACAGCCCTACTAGAAACATGTATGGCAGAATTGATGCGAGTTAATCACAAAAACAATTTGTTGCTGCAAAATTTTGTTCTCTTCAAAATGAGTGATGAAGGTGAGCATTCTGAGAGCAAATTTTACTATCTAGGCAAACTGTCTGATGCAGGACTACTTCAGTCGCCAACTCACTCTGAAAGCACAGAAAGAAATTCAACACTCCTCACAAATGAAGAAGTTCACAACTTTTTCAGAAGCCAACAACAAGCAAACAGGCAGTCAAGAAGATAACTTTCCGGATAAAGTGTCCGATAATTAACCTTTGGAATAAGCAAACAGTTTTGAGGCGAAACTTCCTTCAGTGGAAAGCATCAAAGAAGTCATTGTGGGTCAAAATCAAGAAAACCAGCAAGGCAAAGGAAACAAAGTACTGACGATATAAATTTTTTCTTTGAGTTTCCAGAAGTTGGGTAGTGTAATTTCCACTACACAGCAAAGCCAGCAAATTCAGCAAACCCAGACACTGTTTGCAGGAGCCAACATCGATGTCATTAATATTCAGTTCTGGTTCTCCCTTGTTCAAGAGAATGCAAAAGGTCAACAAATAGTTTGAAAAGATGCCGACATTTTCTTGAGTCTTCAAATGAAGAATTGTGAACAATTTCAGTGAAGCGTGAAGTGAACTTTTGCCACTCGTAAATTTTTGATGGTTTTGACACATTTTTGACAGGTTTGTGTCATTTTTCTGTTGGCTTTTTAGCATGAATTGTAATTGTACACTTACATTGAAAAACAAAAATGAGAAGTGAGTAGTGTTTTTCGATGAACTGTGAGTTTCTTTTTCAATGCGAAGAAATAAATGGCAAGCTTTTATTGTAGGAGCTTTTCTGTAGTTGTTCTGCGCGCAGGTGTCTGAAATTATGTAATCGCGTCTATTAAGTTTAAAAAATTTTTAACATCCAGATAAGAAGGCAAAAGTGGGGTTGGATTGGGCACACCCTCAGGAAAACTAACTGCAGTGTCACCAAGCAGGCACTGAGATGGAACCCACAGGGGAAGAGGAGCCGAAGCCGTCCCAGAAACAGCTGGAGGAGGACAGTAGATGACGAGGCATGCGCAGTTGTTATTCAGCTCTGTTCACATGTCCTGATCGATTTCAGTGGCAGAGCTGTGGAAATGTGCACTCTATTTGTTTTTTGTGTCTCTTTCTGGGTCAACTGAAGTCTCGGTTAAATACTGTGCATCGTAATGAAGTGAATTTTTACAAAAATGTGGACTACCTGGATGCCATTCAAAGACAGTGGATACCTATACTTAAACAGACCTTTTTTTGAAGTGGCAACCTCTAGAAGAAGTTCTCCCCCCACTTTTCCTTCCAAGTTGTGCAATATCGGCTGAGTCACAGTTTTTGTGGCTCTGGGTCTTTCCCGTCGATGGTCCACCAAAAGCAAGGATGTAGAGATTCACATGTTCTTTGTAATCTTCAGAAATTTCAACAACAGTGTTACCCATTAATGCGCTGACTATTGGCAAGCAACTCACAAGAATAAAATCTTTACAGGTTCCTTTTGCCTTTGCAAATAATGCAAACCATTGATCTATTTCATCTGGAGCCACTTCTTTCCAAGGAATCATGCAATTTATAGCATCTTGCAGAAATGATTCAACTGAGACAGCCTCGCTTGACGCCATGTCAAAGTTGTGCAAAGTTTCACATGTAATACTGTCAATCACGTCAACAAGAAATGAATCATGATAGGAAATGAATCTTCAAAAGAAAACACAGAACAACCCTACAGGTAAAAGTGCCCATCAAATAATTGATCAGGAAATATTAATTTCCTGACAACCGCACACTAACAGAAGTATAAAACGCTGTATAACCGCCGCTTATGCTATCGCACGTGTGACAGAAGCCGTTCAACAATATCAAATTGAAATGCACAAACATATTAAGTAAAGAATGTGCATGCACCGCCTTTAACAAAGGCAAATTCTTGGTATACATGTCTGAAAACATGTTGCCAGCATTTCCTTTAAAGTTAAGAAGATGTCCTTTCTTTTGTTTCTTTTAGCAAGCGTACGATCCGTTAAACTATCTGTAGAATGCGAGACTGTCATTAGGCATGCACTTGAGGCATGGATGAAGGATCCGGAAAGCTTTCCATTCAGAATTCATGGCCATTTTCAGCTCACTTCATTGTTGTGATGGACATTTTATTCCTGATATTGTCATCGGGATCCCCTCTCCAAATTTAAAATGGATTTGGAGGGTCTGAGTTGGAATGAGCTTTGAACATTGTTACGGACTGTCCAATGGAAGGATGGGCAGACTTATCATGACCAGCCACGAATGTTGTTTTGCATTTAAAGGCAAGTAATTTGGATCAGTTTTTGTTTCTGGGCAACCTACCTCGGTTCTGAAAAACTGTCCAAGGAAAAAAATCTGTCCTCGGTTACAGTATGTACGGTCGGTGAGCTGTCCTTGGTTGGTGTCCACGTAACGTCCACGGTATTAACTGAGCTTGGTATTAACGAACCAACTTCATTTATAAACCGTACAGGGTTGCCTTTATCCGACCTTGGTTATGTGTTGTTTCATAACCATGTTCGGTTTCCAGATAACGTCCATGGTGATAACTGCCGACCCTAGAGAATACACAAACCATATTTGGTTTTGATTTTACATTAAACCGAGCTCGGTTGTGTATGCATTCATATGGCCCAACTCAGTTTGATAATTATCTTGACCGTACAAGGTTTTTTTTTTGTTAAATTAAATCGAGCTTGGTTTTGGACCGTGTCCCAGCGATCTGAGTTCATGGCTCTAGCCTAGTCCGGCTGTGTGGTTTGTGACTAACCCCCCCCACCCCCCTCCAAACCCTTCCACGTAGCAGTCTGGTTAGGTGGTCTCTGACTACATCTCCCCCCACCACCCCGAAAAAAAAAAACAGTAAAAAAACCTTGTTTTTCTATTAATTTCCATTTTCTTTAATAGTATTCACGTGAATTTTTCTTTTCTTTTAATTTTTACTCAGGTTGCAAAAAGAGACGGGATGCATGATATGTTGGTCTTGCCTTATAAATTTGATGAAAGTAATGCGAAACTAGCTCATGTTTTAAAATAACTTTATTTATTTGTCTCGACCTGTTTTATGTTATATTTTACCATTTGTAGGTCCATAAAGCACATGCCAGTTGTATAATTGATTTCGTCCGACTGAATTTTACAATCACACCTTTAAAACAATTGATTTTCATGAATACACCATTTTGCTAATGCTGGCTCCAGTCCCTTGTGGCGGCAAAATACGATCTATTTAATGAATTAATGAAGCCATTTTTGGGCGAGTGATCACTTCTTGCCCCCACAAGGGAATGGACTAGCAAATATTTACATTAGCAAACTGGCCTATTTAATCATCAATCAACTCAACACATTGCTTCGTTTTGATTCGCGTGTCATTAGTTTTTGTTTCTTTATTAGCCCCAACTTTCCTAAAACAATAAATTTATTACGCACCTCTTTATCAGTAATTTGTTTGAAATGTTAGAGACTGGAAGTTACGTGAGGCTACTACATTTGTTTGATTGTCTCCATTTACAATGAACATGATCGGAAAGAGTGACATGTCACCTTGATTTATCTCTATAATGGATGCGTCCAACATCCAATCATATGGCCTAAATTAATTCTAAGAATAGGAGGTCATTATTTAGTCATCAGAATAGCTCTTTACACACCCGGTGTAATTGTATGAATGCGAGAGAGGAATAAAACAGTGACACGTAAATTAAGTCGACTCTATCGTTTGACACTGCTACAGCTATATCTCTAGTAAATGGGGCAAATTTTCTAATTTCGTTCACACGTTTGTACATTAATTTGATTATCATTATGATTGCCATTATCATTATCTACGGAACAAAATTTCTGCAAAGTCTCTGGTGAACCCGAAGGCCACCCAAAAAGGCTTTTAACTGAACACCATGTATACTGATTTTAGGGTACGCCAAATTCCCAAACAGGAAGGACGACAAGAGATATGGGCAAACAATCTGCTATGCCGTGTCTTGGAGTTTAAGCAAACTAGGATGACAAGAATGCCAAAATAGTTTGTGCATTTTAAATACCTGCACATTTCTCTGGCTCCTATGCAGAATAGCTGCCTCAATTGACCTACTTTTGATTACTCTGGATTAGGTTGCAACACGACTCCTAAATCTTCTACTAGAGCCAAGTTTTAGAGAAAAAGGAATAAATCCAGACGCAGTCGCAATCACGTCGTCCTCATTGCTTAAGCTCCCAGCTCAACTGGAACTTCAGAAATATTTAATTGTATGAAATTCAAACTTTATGGTTTCTGATTTCTTTGTACGTTTGCTAAGGAACTGAGTTAATTCGATAACGTTCTTAAAAAGCTTGAAACGTTTCAACAAGATCTGTGAAATTCAAGACAACAACGAAAACCATGTTATTTCGAAAATTTTGCAGAAATAGCCCAGGTTAGAAAAAGGAAAAAAAGGAAGTTTTTATTGAATTCTGTGCATGTGTATAGCCGCAAAAACCTGGGGGGCCATTTCCTGAAAGCCCCGGAAACTTTCCACACCTGGAGAACCTTACGATTACAGAGCTGTTTTATTCTCATTTTCTTAATATGAACAGAGGTTCTTTTCATACAAGAACTTTCAGACATATAGACTTTTCCATCATTAGATACAGATGAACTAAAAATGGCTCTATGGGTCCAAAAAGTTCCCGGGGCTTTTGAGAAGTGGGCCCCTGATTGTTATACCTCCCAACTCAAATACGTTTTCCGATCAAAGGAGAAAGTGTCACATGTGGTCAATCAAATCTCACTAACTCTCTAGGAGAACGACAACTTGAACTTTCGCCTCGCACATGATCAGGCTGTGCTCCTTGAAACTGCTTCAAATTTGTGTGCCATTGAGCGTCAAGTGAACAATTTTTTGGTGTTTTGTTTTCTTTTTGTTTTAGTTGGGATGTATAACAAAACACTTCCTGACTGGCTGTGCGAAAAACATTGAGTTTTGTTTCCCCTTGACCTAAGTTTTTTTCTCTGTTTTGCCTCAGGAACATTAAGGGTATCTGGGAAACAAAGCTAAATTTCTCCCGTGGAACCAGCCATGAAGTGCGTATTGTCACTTTTACTTTAATTTACCTATATATGCACAAAAGTAGTGACAAAAAAATTGACTGTTAACTGGTCACTTGGCTGGCCATTTCCTGTTTTACCTTCAGACACATTTCCCACCATCTCCCCTTCTTTTATGTCAATAATGGGAACAGCAGCTATTACTTCTGCTTTTTTTCCGGGCATTAGGATGATACTGTTAAGAAAGAAAGAAATGCATGGTTACTCGGTAACTTATCTTATTTGCATGATCCTTCATATCCCTGGGTATTACCATTTCTTCCATCCCCTCTATGTTCGCTATTACAGCCAGAAAACTTTTGACGTTCTGTTTGAATAAACAGTTTGAAATCATACCCTTTCCCCCTGGGATGACCGTAGCCTCTTAATGGAGGTGTTTGTTTTATGGAGAGTTTGATTTTCAAATTTTAACTGCCAGTATTTTAAGGCTTCGATATTTGTCTAACAAGATTTCATCACTCACCTGGCCTTTATCTTCTGTGGCTTTACGGAAGACTAATTGGAGGAATATTTTTCCTTCCCTCTGCACACCCCTCCATTTAGTGTTGCACACCCTGTGTGGTTGGCTTGCCACCGTGGCATTGCCCCTGTCTACTTTCCACATGAAAGAGAACACGTTTTCCTCTCTTTACTGCTCGGCTACCTTAACATCGTTCTGTTCGAAAAATAAAATTCAGGTTGAATCCACTGTTCAGACAATTGACAACAGGACTTTGTGTTGTCCAGTCTGGTCTCTGATACTCTTTATTACTGAACAAATCGGACTCCCGCTTCGCGGTGGACCGATCTTGTTGATCACTTGTATGATTAAGACCAGTTGGGCTCCACTTAGTCCCTTTACCTTTATAAATCTATTGCTTTATTGATGACAAAAACTTAAGGATTAAATGATGGCACAATTGAACATTTGATTAAGTGATTGATCTATCCACCAACAGATTCATTGATTGCTTGACTGATAATTATAACCATTTTAAAACGACGTAATCCATTATTTAGGGAACAATAGACCTTTTTACATTCAGATGGTAGGTGAGAGTGTGTATTCTGAATCATTTTATACCTTCTGGCCGGATAGTTGAAGACGTAGTCTCCCTATTTCGCCCTCGTATAGAACTGAGTGGCTTAGAGCACACGAGACCATGTGGTCCTCCCACAAGGCCCTCTGAAACATCAGGTTGCATTCTTTTACTTTGCAAGTTACAACCTTCATTGGGCACGAACTCAAGTGGATTGCAACCTGACTCCTGCAATTATAAAGGTACACAATCCAGTTTTGTTCAATATGTAAAGTTAAATCTCACAAAGCAAAGCATGAATGCATGTTTCATATGCGATTGTAACTGGATATACTCTGGAACGAAGTGGGAACATTTTAGTTCTTTTTCCTGGCCAAACCACAAATTCCAAAGCTTGACCAAGAAAAAATAGCTTTACTTACTCACAACAATTTTACCCCTTTACTAATAGCGTGACTACACTGCCATGATTAAATTCCTAGAGGATTTTAGTCTGCTCACAGGCCTCTATTTTCTCATGTTTTCATTTGATCGCGGATAGAATCACGAGATAAGTGGACACTAGCGCGAAATGGAAGACTTCACTGGGTAGTAGATGGGACCAAGCTGCTTGCGTGGGACCAAGCATGCTTTGCACTCGCTTCGCTCCCTGTTTTTTGTTTGTTTTTTTTACATGCTTGAATAGAGAGGAAGTGCACAGTATAGCAGAATTACTCTCTTAATGATAAACAACCTCCACCCTCCATTAAAGTACGACTGTGTATGTATTTTTAAAAACATTTCGATAACAAAAACAAACTCAAGATAATTGAATTACCAAAGTAGCTTCTCGTTACAGCCAAGGGAGCATGATATTTTAGCCTGACTGGGGCACTGCCAGTTATGGTCTTTGGCCTCTCCCAGTTGCCCTTTCCATCCACAATCCTTGTTCAAGCATTGAACTTCCAGACTGCTTGTAAACCCTGTCCATGGCATAGCTAATTGTTAGTGCCTCTGCCAAAGTGCTTTCGGCATTCAGGGCAAAGTACCGTAGTTTTGTTTTTTTGTTCTTCTATCTCCAGAAGTCTCCTGTAGCAATTCATGAATGCCGAATGCCCACATGGCAAAGTGACTGGTTTCGTCATGATGGATTTGCTGGAAACAAGAAAGCAAAATCAAAATCTAATCACGATGAATACTACATCATGTGGAAATCCCTTTCTTTGCCATGCAGTCCAACCTCTATTAAATGGCCACCCCTATAAGGCGGATAATATACCAGTGAGGCAATTTCTATATTTCTTCCTCTCTTTCCCCTTTTAAGCGGCCACTATCCCTTTCCCCGAGGGTGGCCATTAAATGGGGTTTGAACTGTTCTATTTCTTCACAAGATCTTACACATAAATGTGTGCTCTTTTCCCCAGTTACATTTGCTGCTTTGCATTTGCTGCATTGCCATTTTAGGAGGGTTGTTACTTTCGAAACTTACATTTTGTGATATAGTTCAAAGTGTTTGCATGTAAGTCTTAATGCAAAGGCAGTTGATTCAATGAATCGATTGAACATCTATAGACTCTGTGGAATCGAGTTTGAAGTTTCGCGTGCACTAGAGAAAGCCGCAATACCTTACAATGTCAGTACATTCTGATTCATCATTTTAATATCTTTGCAGAGCAGATAGATAGTTTGCCTGAAAACTCAACAGTTTACTGGGAATCTTAAAGCATTTACTGACGCTGATGTGAAATTTTCCGCGTACGCGATCGAGTCCACGTGCACCTTTCAAGTGCTAAATTGTTTCCTTTTTTGTATGGTTACTTGCATTATTTTTGCACGTGCAACTAATACTGATGTCTAGCTGACAATTGCAGTGCGCACTTCTGTGTCTCGAAAAGACTTAGTAAGCCACCCTAGTGTCTTCGATCTAGGCTACTGTGAATCCACTTTTTACAATTTTACCTGGTCCCAACGTCACTATCGAACCAAATCGACGTTCGAGTAATCGAATTCAGTCTAACCTATTTGAACACCAGTCACTTGATTGGGTTTGATTGAATTCTTTGATCAAACACCGTCCAGACTGCAGTTGGGGAAGCAATAAGGCTAACAGTTAATTTCAAATATTTTCCAGAAGCATGACGATGAAGAATATTCAGATGATGAGAGTAAAGAAGAGGTGTGTACAGCTGAGCTAGATTGGACTGGACTGCCTAAATTGGATTGGACTAGACTGGCTGGACTGGACTGGATCAGGCTAGACTGGACTGGATTGGAATGGACTGGCAGGACTTTGTCGGGACTGGACTAGACTGGATGTACTTTGTCTGGACTGGACTGGACTGGACTGGCTGGACTGGATCGGACTGGACTGGCTGGACTGGACTGGCTGGACTGGACTGGTTTGGTCTGGCTGGACTGGACCGGAATGGATTGGCTGGACTGGACTGGACTGGACTGGCTGGACCGGATCAGACTGGACTGGACCGGACTGGCTGGACTGAACTGGACGGGACTGGCTGGACTGGCTTGGGCTGGTCTGGCTAGACTGGACTGGACTGGCTGGACTGGACTAGACTAGATCGGACTGGACTGGCTGGACTGGACTGGTTTGGCCTGGACTGGACTGGACTGGCTGGACCGGATCAGACTGGCTGGACTGCACCAGACTAGACTAGCTGGACTGGACTGGACTAGCTGGACTGGACTGGACTGGACTAGCTGGACTGGACTGGACTGGACTGGTTTGGCTGAACTGTATTAGACTGGACTGGCTTGACTGGACCAGACTGGACTGGTTTGGTCTGGCTGGACTAGACCAAACTGTATTGGCTGGACTGGACTGGCTTGGCCTGGCTGGACTGGACTGGCTGGACTGGATTGGACTGGACTGGAATTAGCTTAATTTTAATTTGTACTTGACCAGACTAGAAGGGCTGGCTGGATCAAACTGGTCTGGCTAGACTGGATCAGATTGAACTGGACTGGCCAGACCAAAAGTAATGAATAAATAAATAAACATAAAACATTTAATGCATGAACCAGCAGTCCAGCTGCTACATATATTTAGTGGGAGTATGACAGACTTTTTTTCTGCTGTGATACTTCCACTGTGGATTTCATGTCTTAAGGTTCAGTTTGGGCCAGGTGTGGCAGTGGATGGAGAGCTGTTGGAAGACACTCTTGAAGACCCTAAAGGTATGCTATTTAATTTGATTCAGTAAATCTAAAAAAACAATTTAAGAAAAATTAACTTTTAGACCAAACTCTTTAAAATGTTAACAAGGTTTTTAAGTATTTATGACATATTAAATCATTTAATGTTTATCTCAGAGTGTTGTTTTAAAGTGCAATAATTGTATTTTTATCTATCAAACTGTATGCACCCAAAAATATCATACTCAAGTAATCTGCTAGTGCGCAGCTGCCGAAAATAGGAAAGGATACAAGAAATGTTATGAAGTATATATGATTAACTGAGTATCAATTCTTACAGACGATACAAACTTAAATGCGAAGAAAAGAATAAAAAGAAGAAGAAGAAAAATAAAACAGGAAAAATAAGGGAAATAGCCAGGTTGATGAGCCATCCGAGAAAAGGATTTGCCCGGGAGATGGCGAATGAGTGAACTTTTACAGATTTTTTTTTTCTTTTGCCTTATTTATATTTGGTTCTGTAACTGATTTTCTCATTCCAGTCAGATATACCATACACTGCTGCTTCAAGCCCCCTATTTATAGGTCTATGTACTTCCGATTTTAAGCCTTCCTGGATATAAGCCCCCTTGGGATTAAAATGAAATGAATGCAACCTATTTAAATACCATCATTACAAAATGGTGTTCATTTCTCTTGAAAGCCCTGCTCCTCCCTCGCCCAGATATAAGCCCCTCCGTTTATAAGCCCCTCCATCTGCAGTTGTAAAGTCTGGTGCTTATAAGCAGCAGTTCATGGTATATGTGGTGGTTCTACTTTCTATTTATTTTCCTTTGTTATCGGTTGTAGTTTACGCATGATAATGTGTTTAAAACAAAGGATAACAACATTGAATCCATCAGAGTAAAATTGAACCTGAGAAGCCTAAATTTATTTATAGAAAGGTGGGTTTAATTGAAAGAGTATATTAAACCAAAATTAGTGTGATATTGTATTAGCTCACAAAACAAAACAAAAAAACAAGTTGTTAACCAACCTAAACGCCTTGTTATTTTCATCGTTGTGAACTGGTGAAAATGAGTTTTGTCACAGGACCTGCATTGTATGTTGTGTTTATCACTTTAGCATATCACTGTCATATGTGATTAGTTGACACCCAACAAAGTAAAGTATAAAAAAGAAACATATCTGAATTTTCTATGGTGACTAGGTTTTTTGTTGTGAGCTGATTAAGTTTGCCAAACTGGTGAGAACGATTGTAGTTTTGCAGGAACAGGATTGCATCTCCTGTATATAATTCTAGCATACCTGTTACCCCACAAAATGTGATAGTAACATTTTAGGTTACTATTACATTTTGCGTTAATAATAATATCAGCTTAATAATATCGCTGCACATGATCCATGATTAGTCCATCCAACATGTATATAGACTATAAAACCGAAGCAAATCAATATTTTCTGGGTGTGAGTTTTCATTGTCTTGAAATTATTTTAGTCGCTGAGGACTGTATGTCTTGTTTATAGTTTATGCGATAGGTTTAGTTAAAAATAATGTTAATAGTAGACTACTATTAAATTTCTCAAGTAAGCCCTCAGGGCTTTAGTTTCTGAAAATTCCCTTTTCATTAGTGGGCCTATGCCCTGGGATGTCCTATATGTACGTTTTCTTTGGGGGGGGGGGCTACATATTGTGTGTATGTTTTTAGAGTCTATAATTTTCTGTGTTATATTGACTTTTGATCCATATTAAATAACTTGATAAATGCTTTATTATTATTGATAATGTTAAATAATCTAAAATGTCAGTTGATACGTAGATCAATGTGATCAGTGATTGCAAGTTTCAAACAATGAGAATAGTTAAATTTTGAATTTCTCTTTTGTTAGGTACGTTTTTTCTATTCAAATGTGTGAACAAGGTTTCTGAAATATAAACAAAAGCATTTTTAATCCTGTTACTTAGCATGATTATAGGGGTACACACTGAATGATACATTTGAATGCATATTTTTCTAAACTTATTTTAAGTGTTATGAATTGTTATGAAGTTTATTAAGGAAGTAGGAACAGCTATTGAGAAATTGAAATAAAAAACTCAGTGTCATGCCATGTGATGAAGTATTTTTATTGCGGGGTGGCAAAGGTTTCATCAAATAGTTGTGGAAACAAACCGGTCAGATTTTTTGTCGCCTATTAGACAAATACTGTTCTGCTACTGGACGGTTTCAGGCAGTGTACTGTTCTCTCTATGCTGTTTCCTTTTGCATGCAATAAATTATTTTAATTATTTTGGAGTGATATCTCTCTTACGAACAAGTCTAGACAAGTAATGGGGCTATGACTGACAGTGAAAGCAGAGGGTAATGAAAAATCACCAATTGAAAAGCAACAGGCATACGTATTGAAGCAGAACTTGCACGACTAAAAAGTTGCGAGCTTCAGCTTCTCCGCACATCAAATGCAAATATGAAATTGACTCCCCGATCCCATTGGGTGATCCCAATGTATGGACTTCTACATTGTACATCATCAAGCTTTGAAATAATGAGGCCCTATTAGGGGGGCGGGGGGCTTTGTCATCCCTTATCCCTAAAATTCCAGGGGCAGTTATCCCTTAACCTGACAATTACTGAGACTGTTATCCCCAAAATTACTTATCTTTGGAATTTAGGTGGCAATTTTAAAGTGTTAAGTGATCCGTTTCTCAATAGATAAGGGACCGGTCATTATTTATCACCTGGATGGGGGGTTTGGAGGATTTTCGGCTAAAAACTAACATTTAGCGGTCCCCCACTTTGGGCTCTCAGTGATGAGTGATCATGTGATGCCCCTGTTACACGTGCGCCATGAGGTCAGTGGTTGACCAAATAAAAGAGCCTGGGAGCAAATCTACATCTGACCCATCTTGCTTGAATTTGGACTGATAAATGACCTGTCACTGTTAGTCACTGGTCACCGGTGATGCAGATCCTTCGCAAAAGCGACCAAACAAGTGTCAATTGAGAAATCAAAGCAATTTTTTATCCCTAAAACTAGCTCAGTCATCCCCCATCTCTATAATTATTTACTCAGTTATCCCTTATCCCTAAAACCCCTAACAGGGCCTCAATAATGTTCAACGAAGTTAAATAGTAAGAGTAGAGTAAGAAACAACTTTCGTGAGGTCAAACTTAAGAAGGAAATAATACCTATAATTTATCAGAGCGCTGGGTTATCGGTAGGAAAACGTGGAGGGAAAATTGCAAGAAAATTTCACATGAAGCACCGATGACTTCCTCCTCTTCTCTGACGCCACATTCTCTCAAGGTATGATTGTAAGACCTCCCTTCTAAGTCCTTTCTTTTGCTTTTGACCAAGTTTAGGTTGACTCCAATAGGATTCAACCTCCTGAGTATGAACACCTGTTCTTGGGTCTACGAAATGTGATGGGCATGTACCACAACACGATGAGCAGAGACAATGGGCAGTCTTGCATATGCCTGCTAGTCATCTCTATGTACTTCAGTACTGGGAAGGAGGTATCTTTGTATAATAGGCAGGTGGGTTGCGGCATTTCGTCTTCGCACAATTTGGAAATTTCCTTGTGCTGGAGTGAACTGCGTGGAAACGATGCCAAATACTCATGTATCGGTAGAACTGCAAAAAATATGTATGTACATAAAAACATAGTTAGGTTCTATCTTTTAAACTTCTGCTCTGCTTCAAGTGAATGTTTATGAAAGACCCTGGTCCTTTTTTCGGGTTTCGTGCTGTTCTGCTTTTTGTGCTCATGGTGACGGCACAAAATATTGAAAAGCACTGATGTTTTCCTTGGAGTGCACGCAGATTATTTATTGGGCTTTCGTCCTCTAGCGTGCGTGCACCTTCAAACATTTTGTAATATAGATAGGACCCTGCATGTGCTCTGATTGGTCAAAAAACCATGTTTTATCAGAATATAAAACATAGAAAAACCGTGTTTTATTGTTTTTTGCCACATTACCTCTATATCATAAAGCAAATGAAGAAGCCTAAGCCATTTATTACACTTTGATAAAAAACTCCGGACATTTGAGAACACGACGGAAATGTAGAAAACATGAGCCGCAGGCAAGTCTTTTCTACATTTCCCTCATGTTATCAAATGCCCGTCGTGTTTTATCACAGCGTAATACACGGCTTAGGCTTCTTTATTTGTTAAATAAAACCCGTTGTAAATCGAGTGTGACGCAAACCACGAAGTGAACGAAACTCAACCCTGTAATTGACCACTCACAAGAATGCGATTTCATTAAAGCATTTAGAATAATCCTGAAAAATTTCAGGTGGGCTTGAATTTTTTTGGACAAAATAAAGTCATGGACTAAGTCTATTAACAGAGTAAAATTCATGAAAATTTGCAAAATAGTAAGAGAAAACAAAGTGCATATCCTATGGATGACTATGCAGAAAGAAATAAAGATGGCCAAAATTATTTAAATCAGTTGGAATCAATGAAGTAGCTAAAATCAGAAAAGCATTGCGCAGAAAAAGCTGCTCACTGCAAATTCCAAATTTCAATTTTAGTCCAGGCTGAAAACCCAAAAGCCCCTTTTTAGAAGATTTATTATCGAAGCTTAGGGCTCCTTACCAGACTAAATAAATAAAAAATAAAGTGTCTTTATTGTTCAAAAGATAAAATTACATATCTTATGTTACATTTAAAAATAACAATGTTAATGGGCTACAATGTCTCTAAATAAGATAGATATTTACATGAAAACAAATACAACAATTGAATACAAAAAGTACACTATTTACAAAGCCACATTGTACTTAAAAACTATCCTATTAAAGAATGTGTACTTGAAATGGTCTGAGTGAATGGCGGGCATTGTGGAAGATTTATTCCTTAAGTTGTATCTTGTAATCTTAGTCTCAGGGAAATTAGCTCTAAGTGGGTGGTTCGGGATATTAGAAACCTTCCTACAAATTCTATAATCTTGCACTGAAGTTCGCCACTTAATCAAGCTCTGAATAGTCAGGGAGGAGAACTTATTCAGCTGGTTATCTGTCATGCAAATTATTTCTGTACACACCGCAGAAGGTAAGGAAAACAAAGAGGTGAGACATTGTGCTTCGATCGTATTCTTTTGTTTTAGATTTAACTGTTGTAAGTCTTTTTTTTTTAGTTTACAAGCACGACTGTCTTGGAGTCGGTTTGAAATGTTAAAAGAGATTGGTCCCTTGGGACCAACACTTCAGTCTATAAAAGGATCATAAGTGGGTGTGTGTTAGCGTGGATAAAAATTGAAACACCAATTGTGGAGCCAAATTGCACGGAGCTCGATAGCACAACAACATGAACTTGAGCGAACTCAACAACTTTGAAAGGGAACCTCCATTGAATGTGATACAGTGGCTTCAAAGATGCTATTTACTACCTGATCCTCTACAGTGTAATCGTGAAATGGAATTGACAGAGAGGACCGGTAACCATGTAGATGGATTTCTGTGGTAAGTTAAGCGTTGTCGTTTGCTTACATTTTAAAGCAAGATGAGTTGGGTCTTATTATTAGTTAAGTGAGAACGTAATGTAAGGGCCTGGACACACCATGGATCATTCCACGCAATATCATGCACTGCTTCGCTTGTAATATTAAAGTGACAGTACGGTGAATAATGCGAGCATGACACGAGAGTAACAGATGCTACCACAGAATATCTGTTAGTTGCCATCTGCATAAATATGGCCAAATGCAATTATAAGGCAAGGATAAGGATTGAGAATTGCTTAAGCTAGTACAGGTGTTTTTTAAATTGTCTTAAATCTGAAGGTGGATCCCTTATACAGTTTCATTACTGTGCGCGCTCTGATGATGCAAGGTTTCTTTATCTGCTCATTAGCGCGTGAGCCAATGGAAGCTGGAGAAAAAATGGTCAACCACGGGATTATGTTTCACAAAAGGAAAACTCTGTCCATCACAGATTTTAAATAAGGCTAAATAGTTGCATCGAAAGCTCAGTTATAATGTATTGTCGCAAAGATGATGCATATGCAATTGCTTTTCACGAATTGTGGTAAATGTATGGGGGAAAAATGACGATTTTTGCCTAGGCTTTCTTGGGAGTATTTCCCTCAAATCCCATTGTTTGCACTGGGGTTACAATCAGTGTTTGGATTTACGCGGTGACAGTTTGTCAAGAAAATCCAGTATCTGAACAGTTTCCACGCAAAAACTACTAATATCACAGAAGCTCTCTGCTTAAAATAGGTATCGAGAAAGTATGGATGTGCTGTATTGTAGAAAATCGAATATCAGCCACAAACAATAAGAACGCTTTCTTTTTAGTCCTTTAATAAATCCATAAACACAGAAAGCCAATATTAAGTTTTTACTGAGCCGAAATAAAAAAAGATTTCATCACATAACACTTAAGCGTGCATTAACTTTTGAATTAAAAATGCAACACCCACTGACTTGCATGAGTCTCATGTCTCCTTGGCCAAGGTGAAACAAAAGCGGAAAAGTTGTTTTTGAGATGCGCACAGATGGGATGTCAAGGTTCACAAACTATTATATTGACAAATTGACAACTCTACTGATTCTGTCGTTTGATTTTGAAGTGTAAAACTTCTTCCTTGAAACCAATTAACATCTATATTCTTCAGGCGATGCAGTGGTTGCAGAAAATGATGGAGTTTACGATCAAGTAGTTTCTTCACTGAATTTCCAAAAGTGCCACTTGTCATGCTTCTCAAGGTCATCTATTACTTCATTCCGGATGACTCGCAAAGAAGAATTTTGCGAACCCTAAATTTGAAAGCAAGTTTGGTCTCACGAATATGCAGACGTCTACAAGATGTGTGCTCCATGGACCTGCAGATTCGTCCAATACCATTTGGTGGTCCGGGTACTGTAGTTAAATGTGATGAAAGTAAATTGAACCACAAAGCAAAGGTAAGAGCTATGCAAAAAGAAATGAGTGCATTGTTTAATCTGTATCATTACATTGCATTGGGCACGGGCTGTTCCAAAGGTGGAGAAGGTTGTAAATCACTATCCAGTGAATAGCATGGGTTGTTTTGTTAACGCTTATCCACTGGATAGCGCTTTATCCGAAGGATAGCGTTATCCAGCCTTCAAACAACCGGGGCTTGAAGTTGTGAAACCAATTCTACTTTGCTAATGTTTTTCAAAACGGAATGAAATTCCTTCTTGTAAATTGTTTGAGCGGGAACTTAAAATATCGTGAAAATTGCCCAGGGGGTACTGAAGGGGATCAGAATCCCAGCTCAATTTTTCCCCATCAGGACCCTCTGAAGAGGAAAGTTTTGTGAAAATTCGATTCAAAGATGTGATAAATTATTATCTTGAAAATTTGCAAAATATCTCAAAAGAGTCGAAATAATGAATGGAATAGTTTGCAAAGCTATATTTCAAAACGGTATTGTACTGAATCATTCTGGGAGAAATTTGGTAAATTTAACAAAGCGACCATGTATTCTTATGGTCTCAACTCTTTTAGTAGAATTATACTCTCAAAAATTAATGCTGTTTGGCTGAGTGATCATTCACTATCAGCCATTATAGTTCACTACTAAATTTATTGGTTTAAACTAGGGTATCTAAAAGATAGTAATGCTGTGGCACATTCTGTTGATGTCAGGATTAGTTAGTCTTTGATCCATCTGCTTGTGTGTTAATGGTCCTTTATTTCTGAAAGTAGTCACAAATTGTGTAGTGTTTCTAAAACTAAGATCACACTCCTACTCCCTAGGGAAAAACAAATTTACATATGTGGAAGTATGAAGGTAAATTATAATCATAGTACGTCCAAGTTGTCAAATGTTATTCAGTGTGAACATTTGATCTGTTTAGGCAGTGTTATTTTCATATAGGTGTATCGGATGAAGCCTTGTTTTTAGGGGGGTGGGGTATTATTATTGCCAATCATCCTTTGCAGTGGCATGCTTTGGTTTAACATAAGTTATACCAAATATTGATGTCTTTTAGAATGATCTTACTTTACCTGTGAAATAGGTAGTAGAATATTGTGTGCTATTATTCCATTGTGTTCTTTTGCTTACTTGTAGCTGTTTTGCACTAGTTGTTATTCTCTGTTTCACAGGTCAAGTGAAATCACTCTTTTTGAAATTACAAACATAAATAGTATATCAGAAAGCAGTCTTTGGGTGTCACTTGTACCAAGAACAACAACGTATTTTAATAACAATGGTTACAAATATTTTGACAGTTAGTGTGAAAAATTCGTCAAAAGGATTTTCCAAGAAATTAATGTAATACAACTTTTAAGTAAAACTCAATGGCAATGGGTTTTTGTGTGGAGTTTCCTCCTATAATTTACAAAAGTAATAATGCCTACTTGTCAATAAAACCAATAATTATTAATCAGCAGTTCCCAGGTGCTACTAGTGACAAATGTAACATGTTTTAATTGAAATGGTTACAACAATTCTGAAAATTAGAGTAAAACTTTAGGGAAAATATACTGCCAATGACGAAAATATAGGTAACAGAACTTTTGAACTAAACGAGAACGACATTGAATGATCTATTTACATGTTGGAAAGTCACTGTCAGTCTCTGCAAAGAGCATTGTTCATGATTTTACCCTGATGTGATTACTTCTTTGACACTTTTGTCTTTGAACACAACAGTTGCTTGAACAGTAAGAATGAGCTCGGTAATGTCATCATCATTGAGGTCTGGAAATTCTTTCTTGAAGTCTGCATCCTGTTCTCTTTTGATGGCATACAGTTGTTTAATAATATCATGAAATATATTTAAGGACATTGTGTCTTTGGCAGTGATTGTCAGAATACTTGCCATAACTTTATTACGACATTTGGTCTTCAGTTGTGTTAGGCCACACTCGGAGCATTTTATTATTTTCTTGTCACTGTCTATGACTTTTGAGTGACACTTGTTGCAGGTTAGATATGACTGAACATAGTTAATAATGATATTTTAACGGGAAGCTTTCTCACCCGTCAGTGATCTACAGAAAGGTCCCAATCCAAAATAACATTAAATTATTAAAAAATAAATACACAAATTAAAAAAATATATTAAAAATACAAAAGTAAATTATAGACTAATAGATTTTAAAAAATTACTTTTAAACTGACATATGGTGTCAGAGTTCTTCAAGTCACTGTCCAAGGCATTCCAGTCTTTAAAGGCATGATAACAAGTTCTCTGTTTACCCCAGTTCCGTTTTACTGTTGGAAGTCTAAGATGATCTTTGGAGCAAGTGTTATATCTATGGACATCGCTATTTCTAGATAATTCCAATTTGTGAGATGTAATTCCATTCACACATTTATAAACATACAAGCAGTGATGGAAGTGCCTGCGTTGATTTAAATTTAACCAACCAAACTGACTGAGAGCATCGGTTGCAGAAGAATACAATGGTTTATTTAGAACAAGTTTTGCCGCCTTGTTTTGCAACACCTGCAGGTTGTTCATTAAAACAGCGTTATCCTTATCGCCCCATACCAGATCAGCATAATCAAAGATTGGAAGAACAAGGCTATTGTAATAAAGAAGGCGTGCATTATACGGCAACAAGTGCTTAATCCTATGCAAAAGACCTAGTCTCTGGTTCACTTTAGATGTAACATGTTCCACATGTTCGGTCCAGGTAAAGTTCCGTCTGGTGGGAATTGCACTTGCACTTGTTGTATGTTGTCTGGAACATCATCGTGTCGAGTTATATTCAGTTTGGTGGCTTCAGTTACATTGCTGTATTTGGTCAATGTTAAATAGTTTGTGCCATTAAATTCTTTGATGGCAACATTTGATAAATTGTAACATTGGTTAGATTTCCTTTTCCTTGTATCTTGTTCCCACAAGACCAGACAAAGAGAACCACTGTTATCTGTAAACATTGCTTCTTGTTTAGTTAAAGTTTTTCCACGAACGTCCACAGTTTCAGCCCTGCCATTGAATAAGACACGGCCAGCAATGTTTACCAGGGTATTGTTTTGTTTCTCCTGAATTTCTTCTATTGAGCTGTCTATAGCTTCCATGGTTTCTTCTTCTATTTTCTGAAGGTCAAAATCCATCTCACTTTCGTTTGGATCTTCAATTCTTGTTCTCTTGTTGAGAATCAGTTCTTCCTTTTCGGTCTTCAGGTTTTTCTTCAGCTGGAATTTGTTTATCTTGACTGGTGATGAAGATTCGAGCTTGTGCTTGAGCACTGAATGCTTCTCTGGAGAGAAGCACACAGCACGATACACCTGAGAGTTTGTCTGGAAATTTAGCGAGAAATATTGATTCTTGTTTTGGCTTGTCTTTATAGGTGAGAGGTTATGTAAATGACCAACCATGCTTTGTCCTGAAATGGAAGCACAAAATCGTTAAGATTGAGTTATTACTGATGAGATCAAAAGAATATGAATCTTGGAAGTAGATAATATTGTAGTAATCTTTTTAGTGAATTCGATAGAGATACCACAAGTTGTATCAGGTTTTGACGGATTCCATAGGGGAATTTTAGTTGCTTGAGGATTTCAATATAAGATGTTCTTATGTATGTTTATTTCAAGAGAGATTATTAACCATGTTCAGGTTGACAACCAATATTCGTCAACGTACTGCATGAAATTTAGGCTAAGACACATTATCAGATGCTGCTGAAATTCAGGTAGGATAAAATTGTGGGTATGAGAAGTAGAAACTTTTTAACAGGTTCGTTCAGAAAGAGTGTCCTAAGTATTACAAGATTGTTCATTTTTTTATCTTGTTATTCTACCAAAAATGAATGGTAAAAATGGCAAACAACTTACCACTTGGGTTATTCATACTTGTTTCACCTGAAAGGAAAATCGTTACTATTGGTTACTTTTGATGTCACATACATTCAGTCATAAGGCTTTTACTCCTTTCAAAAAGCTGATTCAATCTTTGTTCCTCCTGTTGTCTGTATTTCAAGGAGTTATTTTTTTTTATACTTTTAAGTCTTTCAAAAGTCATTGGCTCTACTACAAGTGAAGATAATTTTTAACTCTACTTAAACCTACATATGTGATGCCCAATGTTTGTTCAGACTTTCCAATATTTACCCATGCTTTTGGTAAAGTTAATCCTTGGCTTTTGTGAATTGTTAGGGCCCATGCAAGCTTAAGCGGTAGCTGTTGTCTCTCATGAAATGAATTGCCATTTTTTGCAGAAACAGTCACAGGAGCTATAGCTACTAAAGAAGGAATTTCTTGAGATATTGAGGGGCCAATATAATTGTCAAACTTAACAATAACAGCAACAGGAGGGTTATGAGGGGTGGTATAAATGATATCTACTACTGTTCTAGTTGCACCATTACAAAGACCAACAGATTGCCATAAGTTCATTGTAAGCATAACAAGGGCATTCTTTGAAATAAGTAGTGTTGGTTCTAACCCATACATATCCTGAGGAGAAATTTTGGCAGCTTGAGAACTTGAGTGTTTTGCATCAATTTTTGCAATTGGCTGTTTGAGTTGTAAGAGTGAATTGTAATTAAAATTGGCTACTTCCTCACTGGTGTAAAATAATCGAGTGGCAGTTTTGAATTGATCAATGTTATTAGCTTGTGATGGTTGTCTAGTTAATAGTAGTTTCCAATCATTTTCAAACATTTCTCCGTTACGCAATCGTAAAAGAAAATCCCTAAAAACAATTTGCTCTGGATCTGTTCCTTTGACTCTTTGATCAACAGTTAATGTAACTACATGGTTAAACATCGTGTAAGCATAATAGCCCTGCTGTCCAATCTGATTAGATGGTTTTGCATGAAACAGTGGCTTGTCAAACACAGGAGGTAATTGAGCTGGATCTCCAATCAATATTATTGATTTTCCACCATACAAATTTTCTTGTGCACTAGATGATTGTCTACATCGTTTGTCAATCCATCCAAGTGTTCTTTGCCCAAGCATTGAATACTCATCAATAAGAATATAATCTGTATTTGAAAGTCTTTCCTGTAATTCTTTTAGGCTTTCATCAGACAGGTCTTTCTCTGACTGTGGAGAAGTTGGTAGTTTTAAAAGTGAATGAACAGTTACCCCTCTGATGTTGTATGCAGCTTTTCCTGTTGTGGCAGTGATAACACATTTCTGTTTAAGATACGACTTCAAAGCTTTTATTAAATAGCTTTTCCCAGTTCCTGCAACACCATTTATAAGAAGCAACAGAGCTTCTTTTTCAGAGCTGTTTTTTGAGTGGTTTGTAATTATGTCATATGCAAGCTTTTGCATTTCGTTGAAAGATTCAACATTAATTACATCTGTAGGGGTCAGTGATGGTTGAAAATTTTCTTTTAATGTAGCAATCCAAGAGGGCATTTCACCAATTTGTTAAGCAGTACATTTCATTGAGTCTATGGTCCAATCATAGTTCGAGTTTGGGAGCTCATTATTGAATTTCTGGATTGACTTGTAAAACTCTGATAGAATAATCCATTCTTCCTGCTGATGTATTTCTTGATTATTACTGTTTTCATAATGTTGAAGCTCTATATTTTCTGATACATCTGAAATCTTTTGAGACCAGTCTTGGCATATGGTGTATTGAGGAAGTTGTGCCATTCAGTTATGAAGGTTTGATTGTTTGGCTCTGTGGTGCCTCATGCATCATTAAGAGAATTTTCCACGGTTTAAATCTTAGAAGTTGGAATTTGCAATATGAACTGTAATATTTTGCTTTTGGATTGGAAGAGTATGTTGGGAACACATTCAGAATAATATTATCATTTTGCTGCTCAAGTTTGTTGTTAGCTAGTTTGTACTTTGTAGCAAATTCCATGAAATTTGTTTTCATTATGCCAGGAAACCTATTGCTAAAGCTATTACGGTTTGCATATACATCAAGAAAAGAATCACTTATACAATTTCTATTGTCTGGATTTCCTGATTTTTGTAGTCCTCGAGAGCCATTTAAACTAAAAGATTTCACATGAAACGTGGTACTGTGTAATTTCAGTGAAAGCAGATGGTGCATAGTTTCTTGTGCACTAAAATCTCGCTCTCCTAAACTTTTTATCATAAGTTTCTTTATTACCTTCTTGGTGTCATTTTCAAAACCTGATGACTTGATAACAGTATTGAAAGTATCTTTTAGTTGCAATGAGTTTGGTTCACCCTTTGCAGCATATTTTGCAAGATATTCTACGCAAGCATGATAATCAATGATAACCTGAATGTCACAATTAGCTCTCCAGCCCTGAATTTGAACTCTTTGATGGTTATTCAGTCGTGTATCATTTCTTTTTGTAACAATTTTAGCTCTGTATTGAACTGATTTGTCTTTGGTGTGGATCTTTTCAAATTCTAATCTGGTTTTATCACAGAGATCAAATGGGTAATTGAAACGACACTTGAGATCAGATTCATTCTGTTTGTGCTTCAGACAATAATTGGTAGTGCAACGTGCGTGGCGCTGGACAGTATTCAATAGGTTTACATAGTCATGACATTGTTCATCCTGCGATAAGTCTAAATAATGCAGTTTGCATGGATGCACGCTTGGTTTCGACCAGTTATCTTGACAAGGAGGGCTGGAATTCCATGTTGAAAGCAGTGAATCTACATAGTCACAAATTGTTTTTGTTGCCATTTTGCCTTTTTGAATATCCTGCAAATGTTTCTGTTCTTGTTCACAAGAGTCTTGTTTTAATCTTTGTTCAGCTAAAAATCCTTTCAAGGCCACCTCAGTAAGCTCACAAAGACCAGGATCATTCTTCAATTTAGCTGTGCCGTGGTAATGTATGCTTCCTCTAGCTTGGAATTCATATCTGTACCAGTGCCATTCAGCCCCAAGAGTGCCATACAACCAATGCTTTATGAAACTTTGTAAGCATTGATCAAAAAACCAATCAACAATGTGTGGATTGTCTATTACATTTTGTCTCCTTTCCTCATTGGTGCGATCATGTGGTTTATTAGAAAACAATGAATGCAATTCTGGCCAATGCATGTCTGCAGATGAGAAAGTAAAAAAGATGGTTGGGGCTCCTTTGGTGGTTATTATTGATTTTAATTCGTCTGGTCGTTTATGCCAGTAAGCATTACTACCTGTAATGTTGCCCACATATCTTGATAGCTTTGTCATAAAATTTGTGGAATCATTATTTGATCTATTTTCATGCAATTGCTCTATTGTGAGATGAGCATCACCTGGATTCTGTTTGATGAACACAGAACTTTGTTGTAAAGTGTGCTTTCTTTGA
Source organism: Orbicella franksi (assembly GCF_964199315.1). NCBI lineage: Eukaryota > Metazoa > Cnidaria > Anthozoa > Scleractinia > Merulinidae > Orbicella > Orbicella franksi. The sequence goes on along the minus strand of NC_138154.1, from coordinate 4,962,225 downwards.
ATCATATTAAGCGCCCAGTAGGAAAAGCGTGGATGTTTTGCAAAATGATAAACCCATTTGCCACCTAAGAATTGTCCAAATTTTAAAAGATGTTTAATGCTTTGAGCAAAAGGAACATATCTGTTTAAACTGGGATTAGTTGGATCACCTTTTCCATCAGGAAATAATGTTGGAAATGCCATTGTAGCTAAATATGGTGTTGTATATTCATTGAATGGTTTATTTTGAATAGATGGCCAATTCATAATTTTCCCTGCTATTTCCTCTTGAATTTCCTCTTTTTCCTGTTTTCCATTGTGTTGAATAGGAAGAAAGCTACTTGTTTCAGTGTCCTTGTTATAGACTACATCTGAATCATTATGTAATTCAGTCTCAATTAAGGAATCCTGATCTGAGTCGTTGTTGAAAAGATCATCAATTTTTTTTCAAATGTTGGAAGTTGTGA
>NC_138154.1:4894280-4956780 GCF_964199315.1 Orbicella franksi | reverse complement strand
AAATGCGGTATTATAAAGCTCCTGTATAAAAGTAATAAAGTATCTATGGGTACTAAGCGCTTGAGGCGACGAAGTGCGGCAATCTTAGCATATACTCTTTTCAGCATTACATTTGTGTGTTCTTTGAAAGATAACTTATTGTCCAGACATACTCCAAGGATCTTTAAATGTTCTTTGATATCGATTAAGGTGCCATCAAACTCCAAATCGTAATTGTATGTTGAATTCCCAAGAATCATTGCTTGTGTCTTGTCCCCGTTGGCTTGAAGATAGTTGTAGTTAAGCCAGGTAGATAGTTTTTCCATGTCTTGATTTAAGACGTGTTGAAGCACAAGAGGACTTTTGTCCGCCGTGTATTCGGTTGTATCATCCGCGTAGAGGCTGAGGGAAGAGACGGAAACAGATTCGTTCATGTCGTTCATAAAGATGTTAAACAGTAAGGGGCTAAGGAGACTTCCCTGCAGGACGCCGCACTGTAAAAGTGACCAGCTAGAGCACGTATTATTGCATATTACCCTTTGTTTACGGTCATGCAAAAATGATCTTAAAAGTTGTAGGGCTGGTTCTTGCAAGCCATATGCTTTTAACATTGCTAGCAGCAGATTGTGGCAAATGCAGTCGAAGGCCTTGGAGAGATCGATAGCAACTACACCCACTTCTTTTTTTTCATCAAGTGTGCGTCTCCAATCATCTGTTAATTTGATCAACGCTGTAGCGCAGGAGTGTCCCTTAAGAAAACCCGACATGTTGGGCGAGAAAATTGGTGCAAAGGAGGCGTACATCTGGTCGAACAGCACTTTCTCAAATAGTTTGGAGATTGCAGAGATAACGCTGACTGGTCGGTAATTGTTTTTATCGGTCACATCGCCCTTCTTATGGATGGGGGTGACATTACTCATTTTCCATTCTTTGGGCAGAGTACTCGTATGAATACAGTAATTAAATAAAGACGTTAACGGAGTAGCCACGGCTATAGCGGAAAGTTTAACAATCTTTGGAGAGAAACCGTCGGGGCCAGTGGATTTCTTGGCATTCATTTTTAATACGTAGTTGGTTACGGTTTCCTTGTTGATTTCCTTAAAAGCAAAGTCAAGGTTGTATGATTTGCTTTTAATTGCTGCTATGCTAGGATGGTCGCCGAAATTCTCTTCCGTTAAGCTCAAGGCTGGGTCCTGTATTCTTGGATTTACAAAGAAGTCGTTAAATACGTTGCTGGGATTAGATACGAGTTTCCCATCATCCAGAAGATGGATGTTAGCTGTGCCATCAGTGTTAGATTTGTTGTTCGGAAGAGGTTTCATCTTTTTCCAGAATAAACGAGCAGATGATGTTCCTGAGGCTGCATCGGTGCAGAAATTTTTGACTGCTCTTCTCTTTAGACCTGTAACTCTGTTCCGTTGTTCTTTGTACTTACACCAGTTTGAGTCTGTTGGCACGCGACGGAATTTCTTGTAGAGTCGGTTTCGTATGCGAATCTGCTTTTGAATGTCTGGGCTGATCCACGGCAATTGGTTATTATGAAGCTGTATTCGTTTTACAGGTGCGTGCTCATCTAGGACTTGTTTATATAGGCCAGACCAATGTGCCCACATATCATTGATGTTGTCATAAATATAAGCGCTGTCCCAGGGGACGTTTCTGAGATCAGAAAGAAATGTGTTCGAGTCCAAATACTTCAGGGATCTGAATTCTATTGTTCTTGCCTTAGGTCTCGGTAGCTTTTGTTTCCTCACAACAAAGATCAGGTTGTGATCGCTAATCCCGACTTGCAAGATTCCACTTGTCGCCAATCTCTCAGGGTGTGATGTTAAAACAATGTCAAGTAGAGTTCTTGAATAATTAGTTGTTCTTGTAGCCTCGTGAATAACATTCGTTAGACAGAATTGTTGGCTGAACTTGGTCAGATCTTTATTAGGGCCATTTGGGTTATCAGGTGATTCAAGCATGTTCATATTAAAGTCCCTGATAAACATGACTTCTTTCCGTTTGACATACATTTTCTCTGCTGCTGACGCACAGGCTGGAATAAAAACATCTTAACATCTGTCCTTGTATGCATCAACTTGTGATGCGTACGTATCAAGAGATTGCGACAAGATAAGCACATGGTGAACTAAACTTATGTTTGGACATGAAACGATACAGATCGCGAAAATCGAAAGCGTCCAGATTTGTAAAACTTACACATACTGCATTAAAAACGAAAGCGGGAGTCGGAAAAGCTCCTCAAAGCTCACAACTCACACTCTCGGAAAACTGTTTGCTTCTCGGAACAGATACTGTCTGCGGACAAACAATCGAGCATATGTCTGTGCTAAATGGAGGCCATTGTCTAGATGATTTCTGAACCGGCGTGCGGAAGAAAGTTTACAGGTGAACAATAAATACAATTAAATGTTTCATAAATATCTGTATGATAGTTGTGCGCATCTCTGGCAAATATTTGTTTTAAAAACGTCAAATTTCCACAGGGAAACTATCAGCTGATATTTCCTTGACAGCAACACTCTACTGTTTAATTATTGTGCAGTGCAGTGGCTGGAGTACACCTACCAAATGGTATCGTTATTTCGTCCAGTTTACAAAAACTCAGGGGAAAGTTTTAATGCGACTGAATGATTAAATTAAATTCCTGAGAAGCCTGTAAGAATGACATTTACAATGCGTGCAAACACTATTTCAATTTCAAATGAAAATTCAATTCGAGCAACCTTTCATAGGTGCGACGATTTATAATACTTCAAGAAATCACTGGAAAGCGTTATTTGAAGTTAATTTCAGTTAAAAATCTACTAAAACAATTAAATTTTTCGCAATTTCTATGAGGTGATAGTTGATGAGGCCAAACAGAGATCGTGAGCGAATAATCTAATTAACAATTACATTATGAGCTCGAGATTTCTGTGAGCTGATAGTTGTCGCCGCACAGAAATTGAGAGCGAGTAATCTAATTTTTTTGGTAGAATTCTAACTGGAATTAACCTAATTAATGGTTTCCAATTATATTTCTACGCATTATTGAACTTTAACCTTTTTCAAACTCGCATGTGTTGAATTGTCTTTGGTAATTTGCAGTTGTTTACGTGCACGCACCAACTTTTCAATAGTTTCAAGTTTTTAAAGTCAAGAAACTGTTAAAGTCCTTCTCAGGACTTAAGTTATCCATTCACATCTAAACTTTACTCCAAAACCTCCAAAAAAATAATAAAAAATATAAAAAAAAGTTGCATTTTGTGGACGACCGATAGCCAGTGCCCTCTAATTGCTGATAGTACACGAGCAGCTCAGCCAATCAGATTGCAGCATTTTGCATTAGTATATTAATGGAATTCTACTAATTGTGAATAAAAAGTAGAAATGAGGTCATAACGAGTTTGCCCACAACTTAGCCTACACAAAAAACTGCCGAACTGAGAGGAAAATCAGAGCTAAACTCCGCACATGTACAATAGACAACTCATAAGGTCACAGATTTTACGGTTGAAGGCCACATATTCTAGTTGACATATTTTGCATTTCAAGTAACATCATTCTTATGGTCTATACACTCAACCAAACGCGAAAATAAAGTCCAACAAAAATAAATTTCATACACAGTTTACTAGAATACATAAAAAAGACAGCTATGATGCTGTTTTCTGGCTTAGTAACTATGTCATCTTTTGCAATATCACCCTTACAAGAAACAAATACTCAAGTAATGTTACTAATATCTTTGGAGTACAACAGGGGAAGGAGGGCTGCTCGTGACTCGTGGGTGTTTGGCATAGTCTCATGCGAGTATAGTCCCGCAAGAGGCTATTTCTAAGTGGTGGATACAAGGAATGTGGCAACTCTTCTGCCCATCATTCAAAGATGCATTCTGCCAGGTACAGAAGTGCACAGCGATGATTGGGGCGCATACAGAAGACTGCAACTTTTGTCCCATGTCAAAAGGCACAGAGTTGTTGTGCACACTCACAACTTTGTGGATCCATGAACAGGCGTGTACACACAGGAGGTGGAATCCACATGGAGTCAACTGAAACTGGGGCAGAAAAGGAGAAAGGGGATGCGCAGAGAAGATCTATAATCCTACCTGGATTAGAGAATGTGGCGGCAGTGGAGAGGGGGCAACTATCGAGTAATTATGCGCAATTTCCTTGCTATTTTCCCGCTACAGTTTCCAACCGACATTCCGGTACTTTAAACTTATACTAACTGCATAGCACGGTAAAAACCACCCGGGTGGGAATCTCATAAGAAAGGACCGGGGTGCTTGTGAAAAAAAAATTGAACATAATCCCTTAGAAGTACCAAGATCTTGATTTATGGACTTACCTTGAAATTTTTTTTCATCCCTGAGAAGTAACAATTAACTAAAACAACAAATTATATTCAAACCCCTATCAAGTCTAAAAAACGGCCACCCCTGTTGGGTGGCCAGTAAACAAAGTCCTGATAAGGTCTTTTATACTGTTTTAAACTCTATTCAGCTCAACCCTTTAAAGTGGTCACTATCCATTTTGGCCTTTGAATAGAGTTGAAACACATAAGTAAGCATATTCAACGCGCTTTCTTACGATTATGCATTAATTATGTGACTGAGAAAATTGCAAACGATAAATTGGCTTGCTCACAGCCAATCACACTGACATAACTTTCACAGTCATGTAAGGAATGGACCAAGAAAATAATACGAAGGCAAGCTATCAAAAATTTAAATTTCATTCAATTAAATTTTTACAATAACTGTCTAATTTCTCACACTCTGATTGGCTCATTTTCATCATCAATGAGAGTACAGACAGATAAACTTTTAATGTACGCAAGCTTTCAAGTTCAGCTTTCAGCTGTCAAACTGTCAACTTTTTAACCAATGACATTTTGTGGACTTTTTTTAGTTGCCAATCAAAAACCGCAAAAAGCTATTGACAATGTTCGCGTCATTATAAATCTAATTCACTTTGTTTAGGGCAAGTTTATGGCGTCTTTTCCCCTCATTTATTCCTGGCATTTGACCATTCTGGGGTCTTGTTAATGTACAAAACAAATGACGTCAGTTTTTTATGCGTCTGTCCTCTTATTGATGATAGATTTCCTTATAACATTGTCAATGTTTACAGGGGAACCACTTTGACAATGTTATGACGCAATTTATCATCAAACACATAAAAAACTGACGTCAATTTGTTAAATTTGTGACGTTCCAGTTGAGTTGACTAATACTGGGAGCTTAAGCAGTGAGGACGGTGCGACTGCAACTGGATTTATTCCTTTTTTTCTAAAAATTACATAACTTCCAGTCTCCAACATTTCAAACAAATTAATGATAAAAAGGTACGCAAGAAAATTTATTGTTTTAGCAAAGTTAGGGCTAACAGAGAAACAAAAACTAATGACACGCAAATCAAAAAGGAAGCAGTGCGTTGAATTGATTGATGATTAAGTAGGCCAGTTTGCTAATGTAAATATTTTCTAGTTCCATTTCCTTGTGGGGGCAAGAAGAGATCACTCAGCCAAAAATGGCCTCATTAATTCATTAATAGATCATATTTTGCCCTCACAAGGGACTGGAGCCAGCATTAGCAAAATGGTGTATTCATGAAAATCAATTGTTATAAATGTGTGATTGTAAAATTCAGTAAAACAAAATCAACTATACAACTGGCATGTGCTGTATGGACCTACAAATGGTAAAATATTACGTAAAATAGGTCGAGACAAATAAATAAAGTTATTTTAAAACATGAGCTAGTTTTGCATTACTTTCATCAAAATTATAAGGCAGGACCAACATTTCATGCATCCGGTCTCTTTTTGCAACCTGAGTAAAAATTAAAAGAAAAGAAAAATTCACGTGAACACTATTAAAGAAAATGGAAATTAATAGAAAAACAAGGTTTTTACTGTTTTTTAGGGGGAGGGGGTGGGGGAGATGCAGTCAGAGACCACTTAACTGGACCGCTACATGGAAGGGTTTGGAGGGGGGTGGCGGGGATTCAGTCAAAAATCACACAGCCGGACTAGGCTAGGGCCATGAACTCAGATCGCCGGGACACAGTCGAAAACCGAGCTCGGTTTAATTTAAAAAAAAAAAACCCTGTACGGTCAAGATAATTATTAAACCGAGTTGGGCCATATGAATGCACACACAACCGAGCTCGGTTTAATGTAAAATCAAAACCGAATACAGTTTGTGTATTCTCTAGGGTCGGCAGTTATCACCGTGGACATTATCTGGAAACCGAGCACAGTTATGAAACAACACATAACTGAGGTCAGATAAAGGCAACCCCTGTACGGTTTATAAAATGAAGTCGGTTTGTGAATCCCAGACTCGGTTAATACCGTGGACGTTACATGGACACCAACCGAGGACAGTTTACCGACTGTACATACTGTAACCAAGGACAGATTTTTTTCCTTGGACAGTTTTTCAGAACCGAGGTAGAAACAAAAACTGATCCAGTAATTTTAGTCAGTCGAGTCTACCATTGCTTCAAGGACCACCAGCTGTTATCGCATGACACAGTTATGTCACAGCATGACTTATTTCATTATATAATGTCACACATTCATGCGAGATTGAGGCATATTGACAGTGAATGCCTTCTCGGACAGATGTACTATGACACATTTGCTTCTGATCTATCAGGTAGTTCTACTCTTTACTCTGCCCTGCAAGGTACCTTCAATAACAGAAATGCTGAAACAAACCAACGCCAGATTCAGCCTCCAGGAAGAAGGGTAATCACAAACTGTTTCTTCCGTTGCTACTTTGAGCAAGAACATGTGTACTCCCAGTGTATGTCTGAACTTCATTGCATCTGATTATCAGCAGATCACACCTTTAAGGTATCTCCCAACATTGGTGCTTGGTGTCAAGGAGTGTGGGTGAAACAGTTTTACTGCTTTTTACTGTCTTAAATGAAAAAGGACAAGTCCTGGCCTGGAGATTGACCAGAGGTAGAGCCTTTCATAAAGTAAAAAATGCACTCCAGAATCTCAAGGGAAGATTGGACAACAATGGGATCAGCACCACATCCATATATATCAATAACTGCTGCCAATGGAGAAATTCTCTTCAAAACGTTGTTGGAGACAATGTTTGGATAAAGCTGGATCTTTTTCACGCCTTCCAAAGAGTTGTTTCCAAAATTCCTAAACAAAGAGCAAAAGGCTTCATGATAAAGGGCCTTTGCCATTGCCTTAAAGAAGAACCCAAACTCATTTTCGTGATCCTTCAGACCTAGGAACAGTGAGAACAAAGAGCACTCCCTCAAAACAAACATTAATGGTGAACATAGAGCATTTCTTTACCAAATGGAACCGCGTAAAGAGTGACAGTGAAAAAGTTTTGACTCAAGCAGCTAAGAGGAAAATAGAAAACCTGAAAAAACACATTAATGATGGTTGTTTGTCTAACATTCCAATCCCCTGTGGATCAAATTCAAGTGAAGCCCTTTACAAGTCTCTCAAAAGAAACATATCAAGGCAATGGCTAGGTGTCTGATTGGCATTAGCACTGCTTGGAGTGTTTTTCTACATGTGGAACGAGAAGAAAGAAGTCTACTTTGAAAAATTATCCGTGATCAAAAACATGCAGGAATATCATCAGACCTCTCTTAAAACAGGAAAGCCTGTAACACCTAAACAGTCAACAACTGTCAATCTGTTTCACCATGGAGATCGAGAGTAACAGCAAGATCGCCTTTCTCGACACATCAGTTTATAGAGAACCTAATGGCCGCCTTACCACCAGTGTCTACAGGAAACCAACACCTACTGATCAGTACCTAATGTATGATTCACACCACCCTCAGTCAGTAAAGTGTAGTATTGTGAAGTGTCTGCATGACCGGGCCAAACGTCTCGTGACCAAACCATCAGTAATCGCTGGAGAGAAGAAACATCTGTCATCTGTACTTGTTTGTAACAGATATCCCTCTTCTTTTGTACAGAAGATCACAAAGGGACGAACAACCCCAAGAAGAGAGCCTGTCGCAGAACTTAAATTCACTGTCCAAGGAGTTTCAGAGTCTCTCCGCCGCTGCCTAGAACAACAAGACATTCAGACTGTCTTTAAGTCCGACACGACACTTCTGTCACACTTAATGTGACCAAAGGACACTGTCAACCCAGCTAAACAAGATGGTGTTGTCTACAGGATTCCCTGTGAGTGCAGCAAAGTCTACGTTAGTATGCCTAGTATGGCAGTGTTCATTGTATCGTAGTTTTCTGGTCATGCTTAGTACATTAGTATGCCTAGTACGGCAGTGTTTGTTTTATCTTAGCATTCTGGTCACCCTTAGTACATACAAGTACAGCAGTGCAGGTTAGATGTCATATTCGCTGGGGAACAATGGCATAGTGAGACATGCTTTCTTAAGCCCCCCGCCTTAAACTCAATTGCTCTGCGGATTTTAATGGCCAAAACTCTTGAAGAAACACTGAACAAACAGAAAACTAGAGTGTCTTCGTCAGACAAATCTTCGATATCAAATGCTTCTCTAGAAAGCAAAAAATCGAAAAGCGGCAAGCACACTGTTCGTGCCCATGAAGTAAGCGAGCTAGAGAGAGAAGAACACATAAGTTTACTTGCCTTGAATATGACTGAAGAGTTTAGCGACACACTTCAAAAACATTTTAAAGAAGCTAGACAAACTGGACAGTACTGAAAAATCAATGAAAGATTTTCAAGCAACTCTTTTAAAACTTGAAGGACGTGTGCAAAATTTAGAGAGCTGTCATGCCACCACAAGACGTGATGTTGATGACATTAAAGAGAGCTTAAATTCAATTGAAGCAGATTGCCAAGAAGCTTCACAGAGTCTAAAAAAAAAGGAAGATGATAACAACACGAAGTTAAAAGGCCTGGAGGAGGAGAACCTTAAGCTTGGAGCCAGAATTAAAGAAGTAGAAGACAACAACCTGTATCTTGAAGCCTACTCTAGGCGTGAAAATTTGAAATTCGAAAACATTCCAGAGGACAACCTGAGCAGAGAAGATACAGAATTGGTGCTGCGTTCTTTTGTCAAAAGGGATCTTAGCTATGTTGATGCTGCCTAGGTAGAAATCCAACGAGTCCACCGCCTTGGTAAGAAGAAAGAAGAGAAACCGCAGCCTATTCTAACAAGATTTCTGAGATTCAAGGACTGCCAAAGCATGCTCGCTTTAGGTCCCCAATTGCAAGAAACCAATTTTAAGATGTATCAAGATCTGCCTTTTGAGATCGTGGAGCAGCAGAGAGCACAAATGGATACCTTTAAGAAGGCCAGAAGAAACAACATCCCGGCTTCATTTAGCAAGGCACAGCCCGACAAGCTGTTCGTCTGAGGTAAATTTTGGCCTTTGGGTAAAGAACTTGAACTGTAGGCATACATAGTTTCCATTTATTTGTCATTATTATTAAGCCTGATAGATTCGGCCTCCGCTACATCTAGAACTAATATTAGGCGGCTCTAAAATGAAAAATAGGAACAAGGTAACGAATGCAACCGTATTCCATCAGCAGTCTTCTAATATTATTGATTTTAAGTGTGTTTATGTGTAGATATGTAAATATTCATATTTTTGATTTATTTTGCCAGCTTACACTTTCAAGGTTTATTTCAGCAATGCACTTGAGTACCTTCGATCAAATTATTTTTAATAAAATATATGAGAAAAATGGATCTCAGAATACGATTGATTAATACTCGGGGACTAAGAGACAAGTTTAAGAGATGTGAAATTTTCAACTGGCTCAAATGTAAAAAAATGTTGGTATATTTTATCCAAGAAGCCCATTGTACAGAAGACAATATACATGATTGGAGAGCTGAATGGGGTTACCAGGCATTATTCAGCTGTTGTTCTAGTAACAAAGCAGGTGCAGCCATACTCTTTAACAATAATTTCAGTTTTCAGCTCTTGAAAGCTTACACCGATCCCAAGGGACGATTCATAATATGTGACCTGATTACAAATGGAAAACACATATCCTTAGCAAATATATACGATCCAAATGAAGATGATCCAAATTTCTTTACCTCTGTTTTTAATCAGCTACTCGACTTTAACTGCGAGGAGATAATTGTTGGTGGAAACTTTAACCTAGCACTGAATTTTGATAAGGACAAAAAAAGTGGTCTTGCCAGATCCCACAAAAAATCGCTGGAAGTGATAAATGATTTGTCTGTAAACCTGGATTTAATAGATGCATGGAGAGTTTTAAACCCTGAGAGTTCCAGATTCACGTGGTGACAAGAGAAACCTGAAGTTCACTGTAGGCTCGACTTTTTCCAAGTAAATCAGACTACATTTTGTAACACCGTCAGTGCGGACATATTACCAGGATACAAAACGGATCATTCCATGATTAGATTACAAATCTTGCTGCATTCTAACAATAGAGGGTGGGGCTTTTGGAAAGTTAACACCTCTTTTTAAATGACATTGAGTATGTTAATCGGATAAAATCAATCATAAAACAAACCAAGGTTGAATATGTGCAAGATGATACTGTTAACCCTAATTTACTATGGGAGATGGTTAAATTGAAAGTGAGAGAGGAGTCCTTGAAATATGGAACTTCTAAGAAAAAGAAACTAGCAAGAAAAGAGAAGGAAATAGAACAAGCAATCGCAACTCTTGAAAAACGTCTTCCTGAATTTAGTGACGATGAAACTCAATGAGAGCAAGTGTAGTCGGACCTTTAAACAAAGAAACGTGAACTGGCGGCAATAATAGAATACAGGACAAAAGGAGCAATTTTAAGATCTAAATCTCAATGGTACAATGAAGGTGAGAAAAATACCAAATACTTTCTCAATCTGGAAAAGAGACATTGTAAACAAGGAACAATAACCCAGCTCAAAGTCAATGACAACGACCTCATTTGTACAGACAAAGAGATCTTAAAAGAATGTGAATCGTTTTACCAAAATCTTTACAGTTCTAAAGTAGCTACTGACAACCAAGAAGGGGCGTTCTTCTTTCCACAGCAAGAAAACAAAAAGGTTTCAAATAACGATGAACAATCTCTCTGTGAGGGTGAATTAAGGAAGAATGAATGTTTAGAAGCGCTGAAAAGTATGGTGACAGATAAATCCCCAGGAACCGATGGTCTCCCCTGTGAATTCTACGAAGTGTTTTGGAATGACATGGCAGAAATTTTGATACACTCTTTTAATTATTCCTACGAAATTGGAAAGCTCTCAAAATTACAAAGGAGGGGCATTATTAAGCTCATACCAAAAAAGGATGTTAACCTTAATTCAATAAACTGGCGACCTTTAACGCTTTTGAATTGCGCTTACAAAATTGCAACAAAAGCTATTGCAAGCTGCATCAGAACCTTCCTGCCAAAACTTGTTTCTGACGATCAAACCAGCTTCATTAGAGACAGATTGATCGGAGAAAACATTCGTTTAATAGACAGCATCATCAAATTTTCAAAAGCAAACAATATGCCGGGACTGCTCCTTTTTCTTGATTGTGAAAAAGCCTTTGATACCCTAGAGTGGCCCTTTATTCGTAAAACCTTCCAATACTTTAGTTTCGGCCCATCATTGCTGAACCGGTTAAAAGTATTTTACTGCAATAGCGAAAGCTGTATTTTAAACAATGGATGGGCAAGTAATTTCTTTGAGCTCAACTGGGGAGTCAGGCCAGGTTGCCCTCTGTCACCGTATCTATTCATTCTCTCTGTTGAAGAACTCGCTAATGCAATTCGCCAAAAAAAAGAAATTCGTGGCATAATTGTAAAGAACAAAGAAATTAAACTTAGCCAATATGCAGATGACACGACTCTTATTTTAGACGGCTCCGAAGAATCCTTTCTAGAATCTTTGAAGATAATAGACTATTTCCGTGATATATCCTGCCTCAGACTTAACAGCAAAAAGACAGAAGCTTTGTGGATCGGTGCAAGTGCGGATTGGGATTTTAAACTTTGTCCTGAAAAAGACTTCAAATGGCCAAAAAAAAGTCAGAGCATTAGGGGTATGGTTGTCAACAGACCCTAATGTAACTATATCTTTGAATTACAAAGATAAAATAGAAAAAATTAAATTGACTCTGGGATGCTGGAAACTTCGCAGACTTGACCTTTTAGGTAAAATTACTGTTTTAAAAAGCCTCATAGCTTCACAACTGGTATATATTTTTTCTCCTCTGCAAACAAATCATACAGCAATAAAGGAGATAAATGTAATGTTTTACAACTTCTTATGGAATGACAAAGGCGACAAAATAAAAAGAAAGGTAATGATTAATGATTACTCAGAAGGGGGACTTAAAATGATTGATATAACTTCCTTTAATAGATCTCAAAGCCACATGGATAAAGAAGTATCTAGATAAGGAAAACAATGGAAGCTGTAAAAGATTTTTTGACTCAGAACTTGAAAAATATGGAGGTGAAGCAACACTAACTGGAAATCTAAACATAAAAGACAGTCGTAACATTATTCAAGTATCAGATCCTTTTTTCAAAGAAATTCTTGAAAGCTGGTCAGAAGCCAATTATGAAGAAAAGATTGTATCAGATCATCACTTTCGGTCATCGCCCTTATGGTATAATTCACTTATAAGGGTTGGGAATAGACCAGTGTTTTTTAAAGAATGGTTCCTTGAAGGAATAACAAAAGTAGAACATTTAATGGATAACTCCGGAAAGTTTCTCTCGCTCACTGCTTTCCAAACTATACATGACCTGACAGCCAGACCTTTAACCTTTCTTAGAATCATTTCTTCAATAAAACTTCTTCAAAGATATATACCCCATAACATCAGAACCTCTATTAAACATGAAAGTTTCTTGTCAAAATTTTTAAAAAGCAAAAAACCTAGTAGACTAGTATATAAGAAACTTGTATCAGGAAAAAGTGAACCACCCAACCAAAGTCAACAAAAGTGGCAGGAAGACGTCACTCTCACAACAAAACAGAGCTCAACTGGAAAGAGGTTTACCAAATGGGTTTTCAATGTACAAAGAGCACACAACTTATAACTTTCAATTTTAAATTTCTTCATAGAAGAATATCAACAAACAACTTCTTGAAAAAAAATGGTCTCGTCGATAGTGAGAAATGCACTTTATGCGAAAGAGAAACAGAAACTTGCACATTTATTTTGGGCTTGCCCAAAACTCAATATTTTTGGAACAATTTTAAAGTATGGCTACAGTCTTGCCAAGTCATTGCCAAAGAGACACTCTTAGAGCCTGATACAGCACTGGGCCTAAGGCCAGATAGCTCTAAACATAAACTCCAAATTAACTGCTTCTGCTTAAATGCTAAATATTACATTTGGCCATGTAGACAAAAAATGTTCTCCAAAACTAAATGATTTCTTACTGTATTTAAAACATATCTATGAAATGGAAAAAATACAACTACAATCGTTTTAAAAAAGTGAGAGCCTCTGTTGCCTCTTTTGTAATCTCTTGACAGCTTGACCCTAGTCCCCTGAAGACGAAAATAAAAATGAAAGGAAAAGAAACAAGGCGCATATACACCATGCATATTTTCTGTAATTTGCAATTCGGAATTTACATTAGTGACAGGAGTAAACTGGTATGATCTTGCCATGCTAGAATTGTAAGTAGTGCAAGTAATCTAATTATGCTGTATTGTAAGCAGTGTAAGTATTAGTATCGTTAGTAGTGTGAGTATGCGTATTAGAGTAAGTGTTAGTATCGTAAGTGGCGTAAGTAATAAGTTTTTTGTAAGTAGTGTAAGTAACTACATTAATATTGTATTGTAAGCAGTGTAAGTAGCAATTAATTTAAAAAAAAGTACAGCAGTGCTTCTCATATCTCAGTATTCTAAGTACAGTTCTAGGCGGTTAGCCTTGGTACTTTAGTACACGAGCTCTGGCCAGTGATAATTTGGATAACAAGAAAACAACAAAAACAGCAGCAGTCAGTATGTGACCAAATGAATAGTTTGTATTACCAGTGATCAATACTTAACCAGCTTGTACAGGGATCAGTGTTGTTATTCAGTTAAATCGAATAAATCAGTGAATAATGCTGAACAAGTATGCACAGTGCAGTGATCAGTGTTTATAAATCGTTAGTACAGTTACCATGTGTTACTAAGGGAAAAAATTGACAAACTGTACCCATAATGCCCACCATATGAAACAGGATCTTGGTACGTCTTAGGTGCAACAAAGGTGACTTGGTCTTTTCACAAGCAAGGCTACATACACTATAGAATACGATTACCGAAACAACATATATGTACATATGCTATAACAGGTGACGAACTGATAAACTGCAGATTTGACTTGGCATTTTACTACTATTTAGTTTCATACTACACAACTTGTGTGCAGCACTCATCAGATAAAATGGCCAAATACATATACATGATTAAACAATGAATAAATTGTTTCACTTATCCTAAGAGTGCTCTATACAAGATATGTGGAGCATAATACAAATAAAAAACAAATATTTATCTCTGTATTTATGCTATAAAATAGGATGCAGTGTATGGTTAGCCAAATGTTGCAAAATTCAACAACTTATATTTATGTTCAGCAAGATATATATTCACCATTTTATATTCATATTCAACTATATGCATTTTCTTTCAACTTCAACCAAAATTCTTTTCATTCAACAAAAATATTTGTTCAACTTCAACCAAAAATAATTTCATTCAACAACAATTGTTCAACTTCAACCAAATTATTTTCATTCAACAAAAATAATTATTCAGCTTCTACCAAAATTATTTTCATTCAACAATATTTGTTCAACTTCACTAAAATTATTTTCATTCAACAATAATAATTATTCAACTTCTACCATGCATAGTGATTTAATAACGTACCTCCTTTTATGACAAAGGTTTTGAAAGTTCCCAGACATTCAAAATATCGTCATTCAACAAAATTCCCCGTCCGGTCCCTAGTTAAAGACACTATGTTATGGATCCAGTCCTCTGATCACAACATTCATGAAATAAAGATGGCGTCGGAAGATGGAACAGCCATACAGGGCATGAGGAAGAACTGAAACAAATTGTGAGAGAACGTGTTTGAAATGGGATTGCTCTTCAACGGTCACAAAGTAATACCTCGTTGTTAATGAGAACTTGCGACCTTATATTACTTACTTCTTTTCCATGCAATGGAAACCAGCAGAACATTTTTTGCATTGTTGGTTTACTATTTGTAAAGGACCAGCTGGAAGAATTGATTGTGCGACAGAGTACCTCACTTGTGACATCTTACAGCTGCATTTTGTATCAAATTTTACCCCGATTCCGATCACATTATGATCTCTACGACTTCTTTTGAATGCTCTTTTAGAGAGCATTGCAAGAAAGAGTGTGGTGTATCTGGTTGGTGCAAACACCAGGTAGCACTTATACCATTAAAAACCTGCTCAAAGATGTTTCTGATCATTTGAATGGCTGTTATAAAACCACATCCTAGGATGTTGAAGTGGAATGGAAACTTTGCCTACATAGATTTGGTTTGTTTGATGAAGCAGGAGATTCTCTTACAATTTGCCTCCTTCATGATTCCCTTGTCAAACAGCACATGAATGAAATGTGTACATTTAGCAGCTGCATTTACTAGAACCGATTGGGAACGTTGGTGCTATGGATAAAGCAAATGAAGCAATTAATGCACAGAATCACTGGAGTTGACTTTTTAATTGTTCTTTACGGTATACAAGTATATTGCAATACATCCATAACATACAAGTATAACTTCTCAGTTTTCTTTATTATGTTAACTCTGATCTTTAAAAATTACAATTTAACTTTGAACCTCGTGTACTTAAGTCTCGTTTTTTTCGGAGCATTATCTCAGCATCAGGGAATTTGATGGGGGGATACAAATTAGGTTAACACAAAGCAGTTTACAAATTCTTAGTACATCTTTGAAGCCTTTTTGGGACTCAATCCAAGCAAGCAGTCTTCCAAGAGTCAAAAGACTAACTTTTGAGAACCTTTGTACTCAATGTTAAAGCTGTAATAAGCCCCAAGGAGGGTTAATACAGCTGTGAAATAGTCCAGTGTGGGAAGCTCTGAAAAAAAATTCTTTATCTACAACGATAAAGAATTGCATCTTGTTGTTATCATTGCGTACAAAAAGAGCCATGGCTGGTTGGTTGTGGGAGACTGGCCACACTTTCCTTTCACAAACTTCCCAACATCTCCCCCATCTTGTAAACAACACGCAATTTGCAACATAATTAAAATAGATTTATAAAGGATCTTTCATGACACTGTCCATATTTTGTGCTCCCCAAATTGTGGGTCTGCGCTCGAGAAATGGGGAGGAGAAAGTTGAGCAGCTTTTCAAATGCAATGGCTATGTTTCAAAGGCTGTTTCAAACTTGCTCCTTAAAATGGGAAGGAAAAAAGGCAAAACATTGAGATAAGGCATTTGAAACGAGGTTGCCAAGGTAGAGATAATGTATTTTTTTGTTTTAATCTGTCATTATGGGTGGAACCTAGTAGAGCTCAGAGAAGTTGTATATTTTGTCTCAAATTGTGTAGTGCGCAAAAGAGAACGCTAATCAAGCAAAGACTGAGCTATTATAATATACATACATTAAGCTTAAGTACAACTGTAACTCTCTAAACTAAATGATTGCATCCTTTTCAAAAGCCTTGTGGAATTTGTTTAATATGTTGGCATACTTGGCATTTAGACAGAGCAAGAAAAACAGAAATAATATCAGATGTGTTCTGCATCCAAATGCATTCATACACAATACGTTCATTCACTAAGGTTAATTCCCATCTGAAGTAAACGTCTCATATTGCCCTTTTTGGATTTCGTCACGTTTCAGTATTTTCTTTGCGATTCAGGTTTTGCTGTCTTCAAGAAAATAGATAGGGTAAACCTCATTTAATTAACACTTGGCCAAAATGAAGGTGTCAAACTTGTTCAATTTTATCCTTGTTTCAAATTTTGTTTGCTTTGGTGTTTTTGGTTTAGTACCATGATAATGAGTTCAAAATGAAAGAGGATAAAATTTAAACCAAGGATAAAGTTGAACCAAAGCAAATCCACCCTTCGTCACTTCATTGTACATGCACTGTCCAGATTCTCAGTTTCACAAAGATTGGTTACACAGCATTTATTATTACTTAATTTAGGCATTGTGGCTAACCTTAATCAATTCCGCTTGTATTTTGGGTTTTGTGCCTTGCCATCTCTGTCTCCAGACAGATACTGCAGAATTGCTGTAGAGCTCCAGCTCATTTATAATCTGTTAATGGAATGTGTATTGCAAAGTTTGAAACTAGTCATTGTTTAAACTCAAAAAATGTGAGTAGGGTTAGTTGTGAATTCTGACATAACAGGATACTTAATATTTTGAGTCTGTTTATTCTTCAATTTGAGTGATTCAGACCTGCCAACCTTTCTGGTTTTGCTGGTTATTTGTCCTTTCTCATGGTCTCCAGACGAAGACCTGAAATCTCCCAGTTTTCCTGAAAAAACCCCAGACTGATATCAATTATGAAATGAAGCCTTTAAAGGTTTGTTTTATTCTAAATCTAAAGTGCATAGAACATTTACAGTTTTCCTTCCAACGGGCAAATTGGTTTGTTGTCAAGGTAACCAGGATCTGGGTACAAGACTAGCTGGCTGTGCCTTCCCACCACGCTTTTGTGCATGAGATAATTTGGTCTGTTAACTTGGAATAGATGTCGATAAAGATGCCACTTATTCAGCTGGAAGTTCAGATGAATCCAAACTGGAAAGTTACTGTTTATAACTCAAGAGTTGTGCAGCAGTGCTAATAATTAACCTCCAGCTACGTATAGATCAAAATATTTCAGCCAGGTTATCCTTTTAGCAAAATATCCAGGTTTTTTGATCAATATCAAGTTTTCAAGAGAATATATGAAAGATCACATATGCAGTTTTTT
Source organism: Orbicella franksi (assembly GCF_964199315.1). Taxonomy (NCBI): domain Eukaryota; kingdom Metazoa; phylum Cnidaria; class Anthozoa; order Scleractinia; family Merulinidae; genus Orbicella; species Orbicella franksi. The sequence goes on along the minus strand of NC_138154.1, from coordinate 4,938,904 downwards.
CACTCGTAGAGGAATGGCAGGTCTGAGTGATTTACAAATAACATTGTTAATATATGTTAATCCTGATAAAAACTTTAATCTTTGGCTCAGAACTGTGTCAGCGGACATTAATACTTCACTCAAGGGCGCTGGTTAAAGTGCACCTAGCCCCAAAAAGCGTAAGCGTATTTTTAAGGGTATTTCTGTGCAAAAATTTTTTGGTTTGTCCAAATCCTTGATTTTCTGTGCCCAGTCAAAATACAGAAAATCGTACTAAAAAGACTGCCATCTTGGCTCACGACCGAGTTTAAAGAGGAATGGGTCTAGTGGCTAATGTGATGTCAAATCACACTTATAATACAACTCAATTTAGGGTAGTATACCATGGTACAGATGAGGATATGAGACCCAATATGCATTCATTTATACCATCTACATGTAAGACTGTTAACTCAAATATGAAGTAGGCAGTAAGGGTTATTATTATTATTATCATTATTATTGTTATTGTTGACATTATTGTTAGTAGTATTATCATCATTATTATTATTACTGATTTATTCTTCCCGTAGTTAAGTTCTTTTCCTGAAATAATTTTAATATGAATTTTAATTAGCCTCTCGTATGTGCCTGGATGGCTCAAGCAGTTTCTCCTCTCTCAGGCGCGTCTCCAAAATGTACAGTGCTTTGGACAACCCTTTCACCTCTGAGGGTAAGATTTTTGGTTTAGTTTTTGGAGAATAATTATACCAGATCCACTTCCACTTAAATGTGCTCCACTGAAGTTAGTTATTACTAACTGCCAAGGTGTGTCTTGGTTAAATGTTACTAAGAAATGCTGTAAAATAAATTGAGTGAGGTTATTTGTAAATTTTTGCTCTGACAAAATACTGGGCCTGAAGGTGAGGTGTTAGTAAGAAGGAAGTGTAGAGATTACTTCGTGGTTAGTGAGCTTGTACGATTTTTGTTTACAAGCTTTGAAGAAAAACAGAACGAAAAAACAAGCAAACGTAGGACAAGTAATTAAAAATTGTACAAATGAACTAAACAGAAATGCTTTGTTTATTATATAAGTACTAAAAGATATTACAAAGTTGACTGAAAAATAAAACATTGCCATCATGAGGACCAAATTGAAAAGTTGTTCATTGGAACATTCTTAACTAAGTTGAACAGCAAATACACCTTTTGCTGTTCATTTACAGAAAATAAACATTCATTTGTGGCCATATCCACGAAGGTAACAATCTTTAGTGTGGTGAGACAAACATTACTGTGTTTTCAGCAAACGTTAAGAGAAAACAATCGCACATTCACGCAATTCTTTTGAACAGAGATATGTCGCCCAATTTTCCTCAAAATTTTGATTACAGAACAAGGGACCATATGTACTGTTTTTTATAGCATATTTTCACAATCCTCCCCTTCCAGATATAAATTCAGCCACTTATAAAACTTTTTGCATACAACTCAGAGGGTGCACTACAGTATACGTGTGTCATAGTGACAGTTAGATTTCTCCAGAAATGCCACGAAGAAATAGAATCCCATTTGAACACTGCGAAAGGCTAGTCAGGGCCTTTGAAGATGTCAAAGGAGAAAAAGCAAGACGCCAGGGAATTGCTCTGGGAAATTATTGCACACAGCTGTTGCAGCAAGCTCTACAATAAAATACTGGTACCATAACAGCACCTAAATGTGGACAGTGGTTTCGTTTCATGCAAAGATATTTGCCACAATGCCTCAATAGTGAGGCAATTGAGGGATAAATTGTTCAGCGAATTTGATATTCTATCTTTCAAAAATAAATGTTATTATGGCTGTAATGTTTGTCTCGCTGCACTAAAGATTGTTACCTTCATGGATATGGTTGCATAATAATGCAATTGATCGTGAGTTCTCATGCAAATTATGTTTTTGAAAGTCTTTTGTTGAAAACTGATTGTCCTAAAGTGTAAATGATTGTCATTTCGTGACAACGAATTTTATTTCAACCAAAATGAAAATACATTTCCAGTCAATGAATGCCAAATGAAGGTATTGTTTATCTTTTGATGATTTTGAATGTTAATACATATGTAAATGTTATTCTTGAACGTTCCTTACGCTCAAATGAAGGTCATATTGGTGTTAATGAGAGTTTATTGACCATAATGAAAGAAATTTGGACACAAATGAATGTTTATTTTCTGTAAATGAACAGCAAAAGGCGTAATTATGCAAGTGTAATTCTACATTAATAGTAATCCACAGAGCAAATACAAATGTGATTGAATTTAACGTTTTCTTAAAAGAAAGGACTAAAAACGTGTTTTGTTTGCATCAACGGCGTGTATGTGTATGCGTAGCTACTCAGTTTATATGCTGGACCACAGAGAAATGGCATTTAAGGTTGCTCACAATTTCTATTGTCTAACTTCATTGTGACTCAGATATTTTTCCTTAACCTTTGTAACTATATTTCAGAGAACATGTGATGACAACAAAGTCGGAGAACAACCTGCTTGTACGAAAATAAAGAGGAACACAAGATATGCCAAGCAAATTAAAAGAAAGGTAATATTTCTTATCAGGGACCCAGGAGAGGGAGGGGCTGGTAGGCTTTAGCCCTACCACTTTTTTGCTTGGGTTTATTGTTTAGAGGATATGGATAGGACAAAGTATAAATTTTACAACTCGAAAGCTTGTTCAGGAAGTCCAAACTACAAGTCTGTAAGTGGATTGTTTTCAATTCTGTCACCAGGGCTGCTGTGTTATCTGCCTCTCCATGGGTTTCTTTGCAACTCAACTAAAATAGCTAACTTGATTGTTAGAAGCAGACTGTTTGAGTTTTTCTGTAAGTAGGTTTGAGAAAGATCCTTGGGATTAGAAAGTACAAAACTGTTTACTGTCACCATTATACCCCAGGGAGCAGGGTGCTTCCAAAAAATTTGACCAGTCTGCAATTGTCCCTACCCTATCTATGACCTGACAAAACATTTGATACCTTACCTATTTAAGACCTGACCTTTAAGTCAATACCCTGTTTCAGACCTGCCTCATAGACCGTAGGTTGTTTTAGATCTGATATGCTACATTCTTTCTAAGCATGGTCTTGGCTATGTGTTTAAATGTTTGGTTTGGCTTTTTCCAACCACATTTATTTTGCTTTGCAAGACACCATTGCAACACTTTCCATTCAATCCCAGAGAGTGCACTCTACCGAGCCTCCTTGGATTACCTCCACTCTCAAAGAACTGATTCAAGCGCGTCAACGCGCCCTTTCCTGCGGGGACAACCAGCATTTTCGCAAATTTAGGAATCATGTGAATCATGAGAGGAAAGTGTGTTGGGCTAAATACTTCCAAATGAAGGTTGAGCACTTAAAGGAGTGTAAGCCGTCTGCCTGGTGGACTGAAGTTAAGAAGCTTAGCAGCAGTTCTCCACATTTACAGAAAGATCCTATGTCACTACATCCCTACAACACTTATATGGGCCTACAGATAACATCAATCTTGCCAACATCATCAACAAGGCCTTTCTCTGACCCATGCATAGTTTCACACCTATCCCGGCTGACTGCGTCATAGATCCTGCTAATAGCGCAACCCAGCAACCAGCCGTTGTTGTATCAAAGAAATCAGTGTTTAAGAAATTGATAAAATTAAACAGAACTAAAGCACAAGGTCCTGATGGAATCCCAGGGTGGGTGTTGAAAGAAAATGCAGACCTTTTGGCAGGGCCGATTGCAGACATTCTTAATTCATCATATCGTGAAGGTTGCCTCCCTCCATCATGGAAAGAGGTAGATGTTGTGCCGGTGCCCAAGCAAAAACCTGCGCAGGACATAAATAAACATCTTCGACCCATCTCCCTGACACCAATTCTGTCAAAGATAGCGGAGGAGTACGTCGTTGAATCTTACGTCAAGCCTGCTGTCCTCCAAAAGATCGATCCACAACAGTTTGGAACAATACCCAAATCCAGCACCACGCATGCGTTAATAAGTATGATACATTACTGGGCGAAATCAACAGATGGAAATGGATCGACTACGAGAGTTATGCTCTTTGACTTTCGAAAAGCATTTGATCCGATCGACCATCATGTTCTGGCACGAAAGCTTTCCTTGTATGACATTCCAAGACTGCTTATGTGTTGGATTATACACTTTCTTATGGATCGTAAGCAAAGGGTGAAGCTCAGCTGCGACTGTGTCTCGGAGTGGGAGGCTGTTCCTGTGGGGGTCCCACAGGGGAGCAACCTGGGCCCATGGCTATTTCTTATCATGATAAACGATCTCTCTGTAGCTGATACAACTCTCTGTAAATATGTTGATGATACCACTCTCGCCGAGTCAGTATCCCAGAACGAAACCAGTTGCATGCAATCATGCGTCAATGAACTTGTTCAACAGTCTGAAGCTGATGGTTTTCAGCTAAACGAGTCTAAGTGTAAAGAGCTGAGAATATCCTTTTCAAGTTTACCTAGTACTGTAGACCCTATCACTATTAATGATAAGCAAATCGAAGTTGTCTCATCTGCAAAGCTATTAGGAGTTTTAGTTTCAGACGACCTCAAGTGGAATGTACACGTTAATTACATTTGCAAAAAGACCACAACACGCCTGTATTTCCTACAGCAGCTAAAACGCACGAAGGTCAACCCGAAATTAAATCTATGGTTGATGAACACATCTCTAACTTAACTATCACCCAGGAAGAGATCCAGGAAACGGAAAGATTGACGCGTGGACAAAACCAAAACAATCTTTGGTTTGAAAAAAGGAAACCTCTCTTGCCAGCCTCAAATTTTGGAAAAGCTGCCAAGACTAAAGTGGAACCCTCAAATAAGGTAAAATCAATTCTCTATTCAAACTTCACAACAGATGCTGTTCAATATGGCATTGAAAGTGAACCAAAGGCAGTGAACTTATATATTAGGGAAATGCGAACAGCTGGGATTGATGTCACAATTGAGGAAGTTGGGCTAATGGTGTCTAAGGACAAACCATACCTAGGAGCCAGCATAGACAGAATTGTCACCTTCACGCACACACAAGAAAAATGGGGAATGGAAATTAAATCCCCCTTAAGCAAAGCTGGCATGACTATTGAAGAGGCATGCAAAAATAAAACCTTTTTTCTGGAGAAACTTTCTGATGGAACTGTAACGCTTAAAAAGAAATCATGACTACTATATTCAAATTCAAGGGCAGCTCTACTGTTCTAACTTGGATCTGAAAGGTATTATTCTCACAGTGTACTTTGGAGAGGATAGGCCACTATTTCTGGAGAAGATTTGCTTAGACAATACTTGGTCCAGTGACTTTCTGCCCAAGATTGACTTCTTCTACAGAAGGGCACTTTTCCCTGAGCTTCTTACCAAACGAGTACAACAGGGAAAGATTCTCTACCTGCATGGTGGCTGGCTGGCCTATGGTCAATATCACTGCACAAGGGCTGGCTTGAAAATGGAATTTCAGAGACAAGCATAAGCTAAAGTTTGATGTATTACTGGGCAGTAAATTTATTAATTTATTATTACCATCATTACTATTTCATTTATGTAAAAATGCAAAGTCAATGTTACCCAAAAATACACTTATGATGTAAATACATGGCAGTGCAGGGATGAATTTGCACTTGCACTGTCTCTCTGTTATTCCCTATCTGTATTTTCACAGAATACAGTTGAATTAAGTTGAAAGTTGGATTATTTTGAATTTCCCATGGTGGGTGACATCAGGTTATAATTATTGACTTTTTTGCCTTTTATGCATGAATACACCCATTTATTAATACTCACTCCCTAATGTACCTGGGCAAGAAGGGTGGGGGGGGGGGTGGTTAAAAAGACAAAAAAGAAAGAAATGTATGAAGCATAATTAAAATTTCAAGAGGGGTGGGGGTGTTGATGTTTTTCTTGGAACTACAATTAAATTTTACACAATTAGATTATATTACAATTAGATTATTATTATTATTAAGTAAGAACTACATGTTGTAATTTGTTATTAGGTGATGATTTGACAGTTTGTTGAAATAAATATTAACCTTCTATTCATCCACTGTACACCGCCACAACATTGAATTGATGCTTACCATCTTTCTTAAATTCTGTTTTGATTAATAATGGTAAAAGGACTTTGTGTCGGCCAATTCTGTCTGTAATCATACTGATACTTGTGATTTAAACAAAGTTAATCAGACTTTTGCTATGCTACCATCTGTATGATTACAGACAAAACTGGACTTCACTTAGACAATAACCGTTATTAGCCGAAGCTATAACAAAATTCTTCAATCTGGATAGTCACAATACAAACTAGGAATTTGGTTTGGCAGGTTGTAGTAAAGGAGGAAGAAAGTCTGTTAATAGCCCACATACTGTTGCAATCTGTGCTGCACATGGGCTTAATGTGTTTGGGAGGTTACCGTCTAAAATATGGTAAGTTTTAATTTTACCAATTGCCCTTTCCACATATATTCACACAGAGGCAATGTTCATAGTTTCTTGTCTCAGCTGCAGTCATTTGATCCCGTCCTCCTAAAAATGGTGGCATATTGACGGTGACACCATCAGGCACAATGTCCTTTATGTCAAAACCACGGTCAACCATAACATTGTCACCACTATCTAATAAATCAAGCACTCCACTTTCATGGGTAATTTGTTTATCGGGTACACGTCCACCCCAGAGGTCAGAAAGAAACGTGACTTGGCCATTTGGCGTAACTCCAACAAGAAGCTTCCAAGTATTATGGTGTTTATAATCGGACCAAGTTTCAGACTGTGCGAGCATTGCAGACGGCCGCTGAATAAAAATCTCAGTACAGTCCAAAATGATTCTGGTTGTAAAAAATTCTGCAAACTCTGCCGGCATGTTTTTGCGTGCCAACTCTTGGGTAGGGAAAGGGAAAATACTCTGAAGCTCAAAGTACAACAGATTTATCCAGGTAATGCAAATCCTTGAAACAAGGCTGATGCTTATACCAAATCTGTCAGCCAAATCCTGAACAAACAGGCCAGCCTTCAGTCGCATTAATACTAACAGAAATTCATTGAGAAATGTTAATTTCCTGGAGGGTCCAGGCTTTTTCCGATTTTCATCTTCTTGATAAGGCTGACTCTCTTTCACAAACTGCTCTCCTTTCCAGTACTGCATCTTCCCCAGTTTTGGCTCAATAAACTTATAGAAATTGATCAGTGCCTGATATGATGGAAAGCCAGTATAAAATAAAATCGCTGAATCATCATCCTTTATTTTGTTTAGGGAAAATTGCCGCCCTAGCAAAAACTCATTTTCATTTTTCACTTTGGTCAACTCTTCTTCACAATCACCTAGCTTTAGTTCCAATACTGTGATCTTCTGCTGCAGCTCTGTAATAATATCAACATCAGGAGATCCTGCTGATTCCAGATTATCAGTACATGAGGTTGAACCTTGTTCAGTGACAGCTGAAACTGTTTCAAGTGGTACATGCATATTGAGTGACCCTTCCATGGAATCTGACACATCCATTTCCTCTGTAGAAACAGTTCTGCTTTGCATTCATTTAGCAGGAGCTTTTCGTGAAGTTTTCTTTGAAGTCCATTCAAACTGGGATGGCTCGGCACCTTAAAATAAACATAGGCACGCAAGGCGTGCAAGAGTTATTTTTTTGTGAAGTCTCGGAGATAGGAGCAATCATGGAACTGTTTACAGTAATGGTTGGGTTAATTTGACAAGTTTTTTCGTTTGCGATGTACAGCAAGAAAGAAACTGGGAATTTATGCTGTACATACGATGTTACATGGGTAATGATAAGATAACTAAATAGTAAGCCATAAAATGTTTGACTGAACAAACTACAGCAATCTGACACGTCTCCAGATGAATGTAGATACTATCTTATTTTCTAACGGGCAATTTGATTCGTTCTTTGATGCAACCCACACTGTGATTTGTGTGACACGCGCACATGCATAACTCACTCGCCGATCACATAGCCCTTCCAACCCCCAAGAGTATTTTTTGCTCAAAAATACTCAAGTTAAGAGAACTTTTCGCATTTTATACAAGTCGTAAGTTTACCCTTTTTACACAACACAACACAACACAACAACACTATACTTCACCGAAAATTGAAAAAAAGGGAAAAAAACCTCTCTGACACGTTGAAAGTCTGATTTAATTAAATTGCACTTTAACTTGCTGCCACGCAGTCTTCAAGGAACATTTGAGCAGTTTTGATACTTTTTACCTTTAGCAGAAAGTCATAAAATGCGCATCAAATAAAAATGTTAAACTGCTACTGCAGAGACGTAAAAACCATCCAGAAATGAAAGCTTCTTTTTCATTTAATATCCTGGGAACAATAGTCGATAACTTGTCAGCTCTAATTAAATTTACTCCCATATAAAAAAGAAAAGTTTTGAGTTACCATTTGTAACTAAAGATAGCAAACATCTCGTGGGAACAAGTGGTGACGATTCGTCAGCTCTAATTGAATTTACTCCCTTGTGAAAAACAAGAGTGTCGAATTACCCTTTGTTACTAAAAAATAAAAATATCTCGTTATATTTGCATGCAACAAGAACAAAACAATCGTTACCTGCACTTACTATTGTAAACATTAGAACTGTTTCAAATCGAAAGTCTCATCTCCTCTAAAACGTGTCCTTAGAACTAGAAGTGACTATTCGTGACCTCTAATTGAATTTACTCCTTGTAAAAAAGAAAAGTATCAAGTTACCTTTGTAACTAAAAATAAAAATATCTCGTGCCATTCGCATACTACTAGCTCGTGAACTGTTTCAAAACTCAAGGCTGATCTCGTTCATAACTTAACTCCTCAGCCTAACCCACAGAAAATGTCGAAGTAAGCCCAATATATGAATACTTCCTCCTCCTTTATAGAAGAATAAATATGGCCGTGCTAAACTGTATTGGGATCAGATCTTCTCGCATACCATTTACCTTTACAAGAAATTTGATTGGCTGTTTATAGTAGATCCAATCTGATTGGTGTGAGATACATACATCTCTCACTCACTCACTCACTCACTCACTCGCTCATCCATTGACCCGTCCATAACATACCCCGACGCGCCGACTAAGAGGTATTTTTTTTTACAAAAAAATAACTCAAAAATGAAGGTTATCATCAAAAATAAAAACCTGTAAAAATAATGACAATATAAATGATACAGTGCCGATGAACTCAGTGAAAGGATAATTTCAATTATGAATAATATCAACTATAATAATTGGCTTCAGTTTATTTACAGTTTATATTCACTGCTATACAATACTGTAACTTTAAAACTATAATATTTCAGGATCTTTCATGTGAACAGTAAACATCATTATTCAAAAGCTTTACAGTCTTCTCGTCAAATTAAACTTTGCAAAGACAAGTATGAATGAAAAAATTAAGCCAAATGTAGGAGTAATGAAATATGATATTTTGTTATGGGCATGCATGTATTTTATTACAAACCTGTCTTTAAGTAACAGCAGCCTCCCAGTTTTCGTAAAATGTCTTCTTGTCGAAAATGTTCTGAGCAAACTACAGTCGCACCAGTCACCTTAAACCCGTCCTTTCCATGCTGCCTCTTTAAAAGGTCACACCATCGATTTCTGTGCTTGGGGTCAGTTGGAAACTGGAAGAAATGATGACCTGCGAATAGGCCTCTGTCATCATAATAGCTGTTGTTGCAGCCAAACACAGCGCAATGTTTTCCTCTTTTCTTCTTCAAAGTCGACGGAGGAGTATCTAGGTTATTATTTCCGTTGTTCATTATCCAAAAAACTTTGAACACATGCGAACGAAAGCGAATAAAAGCGAAGGCGTCGTTTCCTGTACAAATTACACCAAATGCAACATACGACTCAACGTTAGCCTCGATGTGGTGTTTGTGCGGTTGCTATTCCAAGATGGCACCGGGAACTGTGAAAAGGGCTATTGGAACTGAGAATTAAAAGAAAACACATACAGTAAGAAATACAAATGCGTGTAACGTTATGTTGCAAATGAAATAATCCTTATCAACAACCAATCCTTATCACTGGAAATACTTGACCATGAAAGAAATATCAAGAATATTACAGCTGCAAGCAATTTCTAAATTATTTTTTGACTTGATAATCTACCCAACTTCAAAAAGGCAAACCCACCATTTACATCGACTGCACTTCACTGGTATTCTTTTACATATCCACAGTTACCAGATTTTAACAGATGTTATTGTTTTCACCTTTTAAGTTAACTATATCATGATGTTCGGGTAAATAATTTTATTAGCCATAACAAGTTAATTTTAAATTTCTAACTATAATAACAGATTCTGTACAGCTCCACCTTAATTGTTCAGAACAAATTTGTTCAATAGTACAGCATGATATCTATGTGGGCTGTACCATGAGTAAGGTTCTAAGAGTTATCTTATCAGCACATTTACTTTATCTAAAAACCAACCTTCAAGAGCTTCAATGCCAAGTATATCATCAATTGTGTGATTAAGAGTGATGTTGTTTCTTCTAATATCAGAGAGGTATGACTCATCTTTATCAGGAAATATTGTTTGGAGCTTTTCTATGTCTTTCTGCTCATCCTCATCAAGAGACTGGTTGCAGGTCAAGATGTTGACAGCTGCAGATTGCGATCCTGTTCCTCCGTTACTGATACTGGGAGGACCTACTTTGATGGTGCTTGATGAGACTCTGCCAGTTGAGGTTGATGGCTGAGGGTCACACAGTGAGGATGCAGACATGTTGCCTCCTGCAGAACATTCATCTAATGGTTATACATCTGGTGCAGACTCAGGAACAGACAATGCACAAGTAGATGGAACGTCACTCAATGTTGATGGTTTTTCCACACCAATTAGAACTTTTGGCTTTTGCAGGCAAACATACAGCTTACCCTGCCCAGCTATAGTCTTGACTTTAGGGAAATCCCATTTGTGCCCCTGGACACTTTGCTTCCTGGACACTTTAACAAAAAAAATCATCTGGCAATATACCAGGAATTTGTTTGGCCAATACTTCAGTTATCTTTGATCTTATTGCATATTCCTTATTATTAGTCAAGATCAACAGTTCTGCAAAATAGAATATCCTCCTTTCCTAAATTATGGTCTGGAACAACTTGAGGGATGTTTCCCTTTTCATCAACAAATTCTTCACGAGCTATAAAGTCAATGACCGAAACCTCTAAGGTCTTTTGTTCTGGTTGTTTCTCTGACTTCTTAATGTAATGATGACCAGTTCTTCTACGCTTTGGCTGCTGAGTTACTAATGCTTCTAAGGAGCTACTGGCACTTCCAATATTTGATTGCAGAAGGTCCCTAACTCAACTGATCGCCCCACTTACAAGTGATCGTCCAGGTAAAGGAGTTGATGTAACACCTTGGAGTCTCAAATATGCGGTTAAAGTAAGACATCTTTTCAGAAAAAATACCATTCTCGATTGGGTGCACATATGCTAAATACAAATGAAAGCTGCTCTTGCTTTCTCCACCAGATACTCTGAAATGAAAAATAAAGTGCGGGAAGACTTACTGTTGCTTCTAAATGAAGTGATACCTCTCTGAATTCCTCTTTGAACAGTCTCTTCCATGTCCTTTGCAGTAAACATCAGCTCAGTATGCTCCACCACTTTGGTACAGCAGAAGGTCAAGTGATTTCAAAAGGGTGCGAAATTTATCCGCTGACCAATAGGACAGCGGAAATTATTGAATAAAAATCGGACGAGTTGAATAAAATTTTGACCGTGTGCACAAAAATTAGGAATTTTATTGAACAAAACAGTGTTGAATATATTATCATTTACTGAATAAGATAAAAATCAGTGAAAATAAAGGAGTATTACTGAACAAAAATATGACACATTGAATATAAAATGACGATTGCTGGATAAAAATATGAATCAATGAATTAAAAATGAGTTTACTGAACAAAAATATGACACATTGAATATAAAATGATGATTACTGACCAAAGATATGAATTACTGAATATAAATTGTATGTTATTAAATATTGCAAAAAATCCGGGAACCATACAGGTGCTAACTCTTCTAGAAGTAATAACGTGCCTTCACATTCACCTCCGTCAAGCGCCCTGTCAAGCGGTTCAATCTTAAGATCAACTGAGCCATCTAAAACAGCAGTGCCAGCACCAAATTCAACTTCTTTTCCAAAGAAAATCTCAACTCAGCCCCACAAAGCTCCAACCATTGTTGGTTATCTTCATAATGTCGGCCCAGTGAAAAAAAGTGCAGAAGGATCCGAATACTTCTCATTTACAGTCCAAAGCATTATGCTTTTCACCCAGAAACACAAATCCAATGTGGAAACCAAAGCCGGAAGTGGCACACCATGCAAACTAACCAAATATACCTACCATGCAACAGAAGGTGTAATTTGGGTGAACGTAGCTATGCAAATCAACCATACCTTCGAAGCGAACATTGATTTTCGTTGTGACACCAATAACAACGAAACTCCAGTGGTCACCACAAAAGATCTTGAGGATATTCAAGTTTATCAAAGTGTCACAGTTCTTGGTATGGTTCTTTTTGGAGATTGAAGAGCAGAGCCCGTCCCTACAAAAACTGATCTCATTAAAAGGGAAGGACCCTTTGTTGATGAATTTGGAAATATTCCAATCACAATTTGGAACAACCAGATTGAAAGTACAGAAGGGGGCTTTTATGAAATCCATAACATTTGTCTTTGACAGTTTAAAGGCGAAAAATACTTATCCTCTGCAATAGACACTGTCTTTAACAAATTAACTGAGAACCTGCCGGACATCTCTGAACAACAAATCAAACACGCTAAAGATGAAATCAAAACAAATGAAATAACCTGTGACAACATTCAAAGCGTAGACTTAATGGTGTTCTACAACTGCATGACTTGCTCCAAGAAGGTCCAGTTTCAGCAAAATTTTCCAATGCTCAGGTGTATGACCAGCCAGTCATGATTTCTCATCAAGAACTCTATGAAAACTACCACAGCATGTATTTCGGTCAAAGAAGGTGACCAAACCACATGGTAGTCATTGTTCACTTCCACACCGGAAGCTATTATAGAAAGTACAACAAAGATAATAATGAAGCAGATACCATAGAAGACATAGATGAGGACAAGCTATGCAAAGTTATTTTGATAACAAAAGGTATTGTCAATAGCACAAACACTGTACTCGGCATTTCTTTTTCTTGATTTCATTGTAGTAAACAGAAGTTCTTCACTACTGTATTTTTCAGTATTCTTTATTACACATTGACAGTTATTTTAGACTTGTTTATTGTTTCATTAGACTTGAAATCTAAAGTAATTCAAATTTTGTTTTTTAAAGTCGTCGTTCTCTGGCTTGCCATGAATATCCTCCAACAATGTCGACCCATCAAAGGACACTGTTCCCATGCGTTCACCATTGAGTTAATTTTCATTGAAGTAAACAAGAGGTTTTCACCATTGTATTTTTTAGTATTCTTTATGACACATTGATATGTTTATTTTAGCCCCGTTTATTTCATTACACTTGAAATCTTAAGAAATCCAAATTTTGTTTATGAAGAGAGGGTCATACAGGGGGTCTCTCGCAAATCATGCTGGATGGACAACTCTGACCATTCGTCCACTTCGTGCTGTAACTGCCTGAAGAAAGAACAAATTGTCTAAAGAATCTTCCTTGTCATTGTCTGCAATAGGATATTCAGCGTCCGCGTCGGTGTCATACTCTTCCTCCTCTTCTTCCTCGGCTTCCTTTACTACTCGACCAGCTTCAATGGCCTCGTGTAATGTAGAAGGCATAACAGTCAAAATGGTTGTAGCAGAAGTAACGGCCTCCTCTTCAACAGTGTTAGGGCTGAATGAGACTTTATCTTTAGGATAGTCTGATGTTCTGTACATGTTTAACGGCAATGTTCCGGCCTTGAACATGGTTTTCTCTTGCCTCACACTTCTCTGTCATGCAGCCTTCCCATTATTTGTCACCCACTCAGTCATGAGGTATTTTTCCTGCCTATTTAACTCCCTTTGTGCCTTAAGATGCTCCAGCATTGGAATGGAATTTAGTGGAGTGCTCTGGCACAACACAGAATAATATGATTTATTGCGTGTGAAGTAGTGGGCACTCCAGGATACTACACGCTTAATGCTTTCGTATACGGTATTTGCCAGATTCCGTGCGTACTGCAAAAGGGTAGGAAACTGGTCCTTGAAATGACCAACTGCGTGTAGGTTTTCAACCTGAACTGTCGGACAAGAGTACAGATCAATGGTGAAGTTTGGATTAAGTTCTTTAACTAACGCCTCCAGATCTTTCAGTCCATTTAAGATCATGTTGACCAAATGCTTTGTTTGATTTGAAATGGTTCCTTGAGAACCGCTTGGTTTACCTGTGCTGGCATTGTTGACATCGTTGCTATGAGACAACACTTTTTCTGTTGTTGCTTCCAAGTAACTGTCAAGTTTTTCTAGAAGCTCAATTGCTTGTTTTAGGGAATGTTTTGGTAGTCTGATGTTTCATATGAACAGGAAAAGGCTTTGTACTGGAGTCCAAGATGGCCTAGATACTTTACAATGCCTTTTGTTGAGGTAATTAGCTTCACAGAGCCTGTTTGAGGAGAGAGACCCACCAGTCTAAAATGAAGACCCACCGGTCCACAACCTTTTTTCTTTAGGGAAAGACTATACACTAGGCTATAAAATTGCTCTCATTTTTGTAGCGCATAAATTAAAATGTCATCTGAGCACGCGACAAACTTGATGGGTACTTTATCTCAATCGGTACGTGTCAAATTGTGTAATGCAATTAAATTCCAACAGTATAAAAATATACGTTTTAGTGACAATTTTATTTCATCACCAATATTTGCAATCGATTATATATTGGCCAAGTGTCAAAATGAACAACAGTTACAGAAATTAACTGTTGCGGTTTTGATATATGTCAAAAGTGTCATACACCAAACTTGAGAATTTCATTTTAGTCTCATCATACAAACAAAAAATCTTATTACTTTGACTTTTTACAAAACAGGCTCTTCATTTTGTGTCAGATCACATTTACATTTGAAAGGCTTGTGCCGTTATGGCTGTTCGAGAAAGCTGTTGCATAGGTCAAAAGATGACTTATCTTTAAATTTTTGTTAAATGAACAGTCCCTACATTAGATTAAGTGTTAATTTAAATGTGTCAGAGTTTGAGTTATAATGTTTGTTCTGAGATCACAGCTCAGATGTTTTTGCTACTTTAATTAATAGGGCTCACATTGGTGCACTTAAGGTAACCCTACAACAACAACAATCAGGAGCCCACGGGCTCCTGCAACAATTTATTGGTATTTCATATATAGCTGGCAAAGCTGACATAATAACAGAACTACGAAAATTAAACTTCTGTGCTAATCGATTTGAATCAAGTTTCCTGTGCGTCGGATAATGTGTTGTAGTGACGATTGCACACTAGTATGTTAGCTGGTTTTAAGTCTCTATGGGCAGTTCCTTTTGCGTGGAGATACGCCAGTCCGTCGCATGATTAATTGCATCGTGGAATCCTTTGCAGTTGTAATCATTAATTTGCAGCAAGAAATCAGAAAGCGAGCTGACACGCAAATCATCAACACCAAACAGCTTGAAGTCAAAGTAAACATATTCAAGCATTATCGCCAGCGGCTGATGGCACACTCCAAGCAGTTTCACAATGTTGGGGTGCAGAAGTCTATTGAGAAGAGCAACTTCTTTGAAGAAAAGTTTCTTCTCGCCTTGGTCAAGGACATGCAACATTTTCTTGACAACCACTGTTTTGACATTTTCCTCAGTTCCATATTCTGTGGTCTACACATGGCCAAAAGCACCTTGACTGAGCCGCTTTTTAACTTGCAGAGCGTTACAATCGAAGACTTTTATGTTCGCGATACTTCCCGCAGAAGATTGTTGCTTTTTAAGAACTGGGGAAGCTTGAAATGCCGAAAAAACGACATTCTCAATGCCGGGATGCATGTCAAAGTGATAACCTAATTTTCCCAGTTGCACTTGAAACATATTTAGAACAAATTAAAGTACAACTCGCTGAGATCAAGATTACTAAGCCACGAAATAACCTGCCTTACCAAGAACGTATAGCACAGAAAGATTTGAAATCTAACACAGAAATAGTTATCAAAAAGGCAGACAAAGGATCCACAACGGTCATTATGAACAAACAAGATAAGATAACAGAGGGGCAAACTCAACTTGATGATAGAAAGAACTACATGCCCCTAGAAACACCAATGGTGAAGGAGACCTCACAAAAGGTCAAGGATTTAATTAATGAACTCCATTTAGGAAGTCACATAGACACAAAGACCAAAGAATGGCTTTCTCAAACACCTAACCCACCGCGCATACCAGTGTTTTACACACTAACAAAGATTCACAAACCGACTCTTACTGGAAGACCAATAATTTCGGGCTGTGAAGGTCCGACAGAACCTATATCATCATTTATAGACCACATCCTCCAGCCTATTGCCAAAGCGCAAAAATCGTACCTCAAAGATACCACAGATTTCATTAACTTTATAGAAAGGACAAAAGTCCAACAAAATACGATTCTAGTTTCAATGGATGTTACCAGCCTGTACACCAATATCCCCCAAGAGGAAGGGATAAACACTGTATGCATAGCATACGAAGACTTCTATAAGAATAACACTCCCATTCCTACAAATTCACTCCGCAACATGCTTAGACTTATACTTCAGGAGAACTCCTTCCATTTCAACGGAAGGAACTATCTCCAAACCCATGGTACCGCAATGGGGACAAAAATGGCAGTTGCTTTCACGAACATTTTTATGTCCGCAGTAGAATCTAAAATTATTGGTAAAAGTAAGATAAAACCCATTGAGTGGAAGAGATACATAGATGACGTGTTCTCGTTGTGGAACACAAACAGAGAGGAAATAGATCAGTTTATTTCAGAAGCAAACAGGCACCATCCTACCATTAAATTCACGGCTGAAATATCAGAGAAGGAAATAAATTTCCTAGACACTACTGTCTTCAAAGGCGAGAGATTTAACAAAGATTCAGTCTTTGATATCTGCACACACTTCAAGCCGACTGAGAAATTTCAATACACGCATTTCTCTTCCTGTCACGCTCCAGGTGTGAAAAAAGGTTTTATAAAAGGTGAAGCACTTAGGCTTCTGAGAACAAACTCTTCAAAAACAAGTTTTGAAGAAAAGATCAAAAATTTCAGATCAAATTTGCGTGTTCGAGGCTATCCAGAGAAACTGGTCAACAAAGTCCTCGCAGAAATCGAATTTAAAAACAGGAAGTCAGCACTACAACAGAAATCAAAATTGCAAAAGAGATTATTGCCTTTTGTCACACAATATAACCCATCAGTGTCCAATCTTAAAAGCATTTTAATGAGCAAATGGCATTTAATCTGAGATCAACCTCTGCTTAGAGAAATATACAGACCCTCCTTTCATCTCCTACAGGAGAGGAAAATCTCTGAAAGACATACTTGTTAGAGCTAAACTCTAAAGGTCAAAGACCGTTTATCACGAAACAGTGGGAGTCGTGCTAGGCCTGTCAATCATTTTTTTATTTCAAGGTTTCACTTTTTTCGTGGTATAGGCGATATACCGGTGTGCCCTGCACTTCAGCCAAGCCAAGAGTTTTCAACAAAGGTGGTGAAATTACTTGCAAAGCAAGGACCCATTTACATCAGGGCTGTCCAAGATATTGGTTCTTGGAAGGTATGTGTAGATAAGTAATAAAACAGGGTGTAACATGGGATTGTTTTGTTGAATTTGTTGTATATTGTTCCAAATCATTTTATGACCTATTGTCAAAAGTGGGATAACATTCATTTATCATGCTTTATGCTCACCTTGAGCAATGACGTCTTTCCTATGTGCATCACAATATACAATCCTTCAGGTTTTAAGCCAGAATTTGAAAAGTGGCCGTCCAAAATGTGCTCCAGGGGCTGCTCAAATAAGCAATTTATAAGGCAACATATAAGAAATAAAATTATTTGCTATAGAAAATGGCCGTCCACAGGACACCTGGATGCCCATCTGGCTAAAAGCCTGAATCCCTTCCTCTTTTGGAAGATCTGTATTTTCAAAATACGGTTGGATATTAATTACAACAATACCCTTGGTACTCTCTTCTCCCAGTGGGGTGCATTTCAATTTATTTCAGTTTTGATTTATACAGATTTATGGCTAGTGTGATGTGGCACGATCTTAAGAAAAAATCAGATCAAGTCAGGCCTGGAAAAAAATCCTCCTTTTTTCTAACTTACACTGCTCCAATATGCCAACTTTTGAATTACATGTATCTGTTGTGTGTAATGTCAGAGATCAGCAAAGTTTCGCACATTGTTAGTCAAAGTAAATGAAGTATTCTTGTTCCATTTGCAAGACAACATAGATATGTTTTACAAAGAAATTAATTAAAGTAAAAAAGGACTATAATTTGATCAGTGCAGTGTTTTCTTAGCCCTTTATGGTTATTTAGGGTAGTCAGTACCCTTTTGTAGATGTTTATAAACATTAATATGCATTGTAAAGAATGCAAAAAGGGATACAAATAATTGTTGTTGTTGTTGCTTTAGATTGTACAGTAAAGGGTTTACATATAAATTTTGCCATACAGAAGCTGTAGGCACATTGTTTTGGACAACAGTCCTGCCTTCTAACCATTGATACGGTATCAACAACCCTATTGGTATAAGTCTAAACTCAAGGAAAGTAGATTGCTTTGAGATTAGTTAATTTGGGACAATGGCAATATTCAACAGGATGATGAAGGAACTACTGATGAAGACGATGAAAAGCCTGATTTTAGGAAGGCACATTGTCTTTCTTGTGTATTTAATTTAGTTAGCCTGATACTGAGCAAAAAAGCCTCCAAGCCTTCTTTACCATGCATTATAAAGTACCATACTGTTTAGTCCAGAATGTAGATTTAACATGATGAAGGAAGAACATGTTACTCTGTATAGGTCATAGTGTTTTTAATTACAAGTTGATTCTAAACAATTGTTTCTGGGATATGTGGGTAAGTCTCACTCTGGTATTTATTGATAGTAATATGGGTGACAAATTACTCCTTAATTTTGGCATGAAATTTTAGCATTAATTCATAATTTCAGATGTAAAATTATAAAATTGCCATGGCAACATCTCTTGTATCTCGATCAGTGCCAAGATGGTGTCGAGATTTAAGACGGTGACTGTACCATTGAAGAAGTTACGGAATTAAAAGAAGCGGCAGAAAACTTAAGTACGCAAAAGAGCAAATTACCCGGGTGAGGGATTTTGAGAAGTGGCGTGATGAAAATAAACTTGAAAGATACCTGGAGATGATTCTTCCTGAGCAGTTGCATGAAGTACTCAACCGGTTTTACGCCTTTGTGTGTAAACAAGATGGAACCGATTACAAATGTGGGTCCCTAAAACAGATTATCCAACCACTCAGTCCAGAAAACGGTGGTCAGAAAGTTGAAGGTCAAGGGAGTTCCAAAATCCAAAATAATAACAATAACTGGCCATTGGCAAGAACAGGGCATTGAAGCCTACAACTCTGGGAACGAAGACGAGCAGCGACAACTGTCTAGCATCACTGATGGCAAAGAAATCCACTTTAACCAGACAACCAGCCGAGTTCCCCTTCAGCCGCTAATCCAGTCCACTGCAGTGGTGAGCAGTGGGCACGTCTACAATTTCCACAACTGTAATGTGGTGATAAACCAAGGACATGCCGGACAGGCCAATGCTTCATGCACGACAAGCTGTGATGTATAATTTGTCCATAACCATATGCTCCTTGCCAGCTTGGAAGGTTTTTCAACTTTGTGCATTTTTGCTTGACTTTCATTTAGGCAAGTTTTCTTAGACCATAAATTAAATTTTTGGTGATAATTTCACTTCAGAACAAACTGTCAAAACTTTACATGGCCTTGTGCAAAATTTTAGTTTCAGCTCATTTCAAAGGGCACCATTGTCATTTCATTCATCAGTTCATGACGAATTAGAGCCAATCATTTAAGAAAGATGTGACAGTTGCCATAATTTTGAACAAGCACAAGCACGAAGAATTTGAAAGGTGTTTTTTGAGAAGAAAATCAGAAAATTACAAACTTTAGCAATAATGTATGCTTGAAACTAAAACTATATTCTTCGTAACGTTCACGGTTTTCGATAGAATACACCACTAAAAAAGTTACGGTTGTGAGCGTAATTTGTAACCCACGATATTAAAAGGTAATCAAAAGGTTTTCTTGTGAAATTAGGAAATAATTGCACTTGCGTTTCGTCAAAATTCTGATAGTTTCCCTCACCTAAAGGCTCGGGAAATATCAGAATTTTGACAAAACTCGCGTGAAATTATCTGCTAATTTCACTCGTCGCCATTTGATTACACATGCTAATTTACTTCACCAGGTGGATTTAGCACTTTACAAGAGGAGATCATACCTAGTACTTAATGATTTTTGTTCTTCCTTCTGTTAGGGACAGGCAGAAGACAATCAGTTGAGGCTTGATTACTTCATAGAAAGGTTGGTTAAAAATACTACTACATGTACCATGAAAGCTTCTTGACATTGAACTTTATTGTTTCCTGTTTTTTTTTATTATGATGTTTTTTGAAGTGCTTTGTGTCTGTCTCCCTTAGTTCCTTACTCCTTCCTACTTCCTTCTTGTAGTGATGGAGAGTCTGAACCACCCACTGGAATCAAGGTTTGGAAGATGTCAAGCACTCCAAACAGTTCCTCTCCTGAAGAGGAATTGCCAGTGGCTGGACCATCATCCGTTCTAACTGAAGGAGAAAAGCTGATTAAACTGATGGAAATGTTTCCCTCCCACAATAGAGAAGAGTTGCAGGATGCATTAAATATTCATGTCACTGTTGACATGGCAGCTCTTGCATTGTCTTCAAATGTGACAAATGACACTTCAGACTTTGATAGTGTTCTCTTCCAACCAACATTCCTTCCTAAGGATCATGATGTAGTCACCCTACAAGAAATAATTGAGCAAATTCAGAGGAATTTCAGAAGTGAAAAGGAAAAAGTTAGAGTTGATGAAGATGACATTCTAGATGATGCTTTGGCGTACTATAAGGACTGCAAATTTGATGCCAGGAAGAAACTTCTTGTTGTTTATAAAGGGCAGCAGATCCTGGTGGTGTAACACACCAGTTTTATACCCAACTCCTGCAAGAGATATCACAACAGTTCTTTAATGGTGACACCTTTAAAACTCCCATCTACAACTCCAATATGGTTGTTTCTGGTATCATGAAACTTGTTGGTACTGTGATAACCCACAGCATCCTTCAGGGTGGGCCTGGTTTCCCTGCATTCAGTCCATCTGTTTACCACTATCTAGCCACAGGCGATTTTGATGCTGCTGTGCAGAAAATTTCTGTGAATGATTGCACTGTTTCTACAATGCATTTCCTCGACCAGGCAAGTATACTTTTAGTAACCTGCAACCTCTGTTCCTTAGTGCAAAATAACAGAAACAGTTGAACCTCCCATAAGCAACCACCCAAAATGTCAAGTCTACATGGTGGCTTACAGGAGGTGGTCTCTTACAAGAGGTTGGACCTTATTGGGTCAAAAGTTTGCCACAGTAGCTTATGCTAACTGTAGACACATCTTGTTTTAAATGTTTTATTCATGTAAAGATTAATTTAGGAAAAAACCGTGTGTTGCCATTGAGAAATTTCCGTCTCTTGTGCTGCCCAGGAATGCAATCATGTTCAATGCAACAACTTGTTATCCAATTTATGCTTCATTATTTGTAAGTGGTCGCTTATGGGAGTTAAAAATGATAGAAAATTTCAAACTTTCAGCTAAAAGTGGTAGTGGTCGCTTATGAGATGTGGTTGTTTACAAGAAGTTCCAAATATAGTTTGACTTGTGAACTTTTGGTATTTTGGAAAACTGGTCACTGAGGAGAGTTGGTCGCAACCAGAGGTTGGACTGTATGCCCAATTCATGGAAAGTTGCTGATACTTTTTTGTTCAGTGTCTCTATATAAACAAAAAAGAAAACAAACTCAAGGAAATGGAAGTCTTGAAATACACTTATAGATTCTGAAATACTTTTAGGAAGACTGTGATGGACAGAATAACTGTCCTCATTTGTGTATTTCCACAGATTGCAAACACAAGTGATGTGTCAACTTTTGGAGAATGTCCCATCTACTTAAGTGCTCTCCAAAAGTCACAAGATGTTTTTAGAAGTATTTTAATCACACATTCACCATTCAATCACATCGACTACAATTCTCGAACTGTCTGTAATTCTACTTGATCTATTCTTGTATTAGCTATGGTCATAGTTTGGTCACACAGGAATTTCCAGTAATTGTTAATTCTTATCAACTGGTTCAGTTTACATCTATGTGAAATCGCCACACCCTATTTGTCATGCAACATGATAACAACACGTTTCCGACACACACTCCCCTCATATGGTTTGCCATTGAAGCATATGTCATAATTCTGTTTTAATCACACGATTTGAATCTTGAACTATTGGAATCACACGAGCGGTAACAAAATAATAATCAGTCCTCGATCAACGTCACGTCCTATTGACGATTTCAAAATTCACAGTTCAGGCTGTGTACTGATTCCCTCAGAACAAAACAATGATATGTTCTACTGCTAATGGATCAGTTTTCAGGAACTGATTTACCGTTCATATTTCACATTGGTCAACATCTGCAACTTGTTTGATTACTGTTCATAGTTCACAATGTTCACCATCTGCAAGTTGTTTCATTCGTACCCTTGCTACTGGTGCTGCATCTCTTTCAGGGTGGGTATCCTGAGCCTGTGGATTTAAGGGCAGGTCTGCCACTGGAATGTAGAGATCACACTCAAGTTCCAATGAGTACAAATGTTGTACTGGTCATTCCAGCATGCTTTTCGTGGTTTTGAGTTTAACTGCACGTATGACGCCGTCACTGCCCAGGTACACGTCATTCACTATGGCCAGCGGCCATGTTCCATGATTCTTGCTGTCGGTTTTCACTATGACGACGTCTCCTTCCTTAGGTTGGAACTTGGTCACTGCATGCGTCAGGTTGTGTCTTTCTCTTAGTGCTGTAAGGTATTCTCTCTGCCAGCGACTCCACATCTTGTCCTTGCAGGTTTGCAGATACTTAGCATGTCTCCGGATGTCTCGATTTGTTATCCTCCAGGTCTCCTCTCCTGGTAACTGGTTTGTTTGCTGGTACAAGAAGGTTGCAGGCGTTAAGATTGGTAACTCAATGTCATCTTCCACATAGCTTAATTAATCTGCGTTTCAATGTCGAGTAGCACTTCACTAAGACATGTGATAAAGTTGTCCGTCTCCATGCTGGCCATTAATTCTAAGTGTATAGCCCTTGAAAGGCTGCAAGTGAAGATAGCCAGATAGGCGTTTCCTTGACTTTTCTTTCCATTTGTACTTCACTGGTACAGCGAAATCTGTACCGATGACTTCAAATGCCGTGCCAACTGTGGTCTGATCTTCCAGTAACTGACCAGGTATTGGGTTTCTGGCTGGAGTTGCATTGAATCTCTTGCAACCATAGAACTTACTTTGGGCCGATTTGACCAAGCTACGAAGCTTTGGTACCCAGTATCTCTCTCTTACTGCTGCCATTGTCAGAGCGACTCCCCCATGCCGCGTCTTGCAGTGAACTTGTTGGACCAGTTTTCCTGTAAACCTTTCACTGTTCGGTAGGTATATCGCAGTTTGCCCTTGTATTCGGCCATGGCACGTCATCACTCCTTCTTCATTGGGTTTCAGGTTGAGATGCCTGCTAATTTGAGGGTACCGTATTTACTCGAATAAGCGCCGCCTCCAAGTAAGCGCCACCCTCAATTAAGCGCCGCACATGGTGTCGAAAAGTTAATAAGCGCCGCAGCTGCGGTGTGGCGCTAATTCAAGTATTTCCATAAGATGATAAAAATGCACTGTACTCGCTGCAATGTGGTTCTAAACCAGCATTGGGAATTTATTTTCAACAGTAGTGATGTTTTTCAGTTCAAAGTGAGTATATCTCTACGCTCTTTCATTCAGTTCTCTCTTCAAAATTTTCGCATTCTTCAGTTCTTGCGTGAAGGCTGTAAACTTTGCCGGTACGACAAGACCAACCTCCCTCTTTCTCTTCCCTGTAACTGTTGCAGTAAGGAGATTGTCAGTGTTTGCTTGTAAGAGGAAGGTCAACAAATGCGATAGTTCTATTGGTACATGGGCGTTCATGTGTCACGTACATGCCGATTGCGTCGGTGTTGTATTCTTTGGCTTCGACCCTTTTATCTTCTTCTCAGTGTAACACTTGGTTGATTTCGGGTTTCCACGACTGTTTATACACATGGTGTCCTCTGATGACTGTCTCGAAAGATACTCTGTAATACATCTTGTATTAAACTGGGGAGACTCTTGCCATTTTTGCAATGTTTCTGAGAGGTAAATATTCTGCTAAGCGCTCAAATGTGACACTGCAGTGCTGAAGCTCCAGAGAAACCCTACTGACCTGCTTTATTAAATCCAACCAACCACAGCAAATCATGCACGTCCTGGAAATGACCCATTACAGATAGAGGCTGTGAAATAATACCCTCAACTTGTCGTGCAACATTGTTCCGTTGCAAGTTTTGGGTTGATGTCTCGCATTTTTCACCTTGCGTGATCAGCTTGTCGTGCACCAAAAACATTTGTTGCAAGTTGAAGAAATTTGTTGTGAAAAGTAGAGCATGGGTCTACTTTGAGCAACAAATTTTGACTTTCTTGCTCATTTTTCTTACAACTTGTCATGCAACAAATGTGCTCATGTTACGCGACAAGTTGAGGGTTTTTGTATCTCGTATTTCACTGCCTAAAATAACTTGCCACGCACACCGAATGACACTTGACTGTCGAGCGTGCTTGGTTGAGAGAGTGACGAATAAGGACGCGATTTTCCACAAGGGGAAAACATTGAAGAAATACAATCTGTCGTTCAAGAAAGAAGTCATTGCTTATGCTGAAATTAATGGCAATCAACCTGCTTCCAGGTCATTAAGGAGTCTTTCCGAAGCTGTACTTTAAACCTCCCTGTTGACGGTTCATGCAACGATGTTATTTATTGTTTCAAAGACGGCCAGTCACGTAGCCCTGGAAAAGCTATGCTTCGCTCACAGCTGGAGATCTTGAGTGAGCCAGCAAATGCCAATCCTTTTGATACTACAGATTCTGATGTAGAAGAAGCGTACCCACCACCATTGGAACTTCTAGACTCTGACCAAGAGGGGGATAGTGACATTGAAGTCAACTGAAGATACCGGGTATTACTAGATACCAGAAGAAAACGTCCAATAACTATGTGACTACAGGACGTTTAAGTTTGTTGTGTTTGTAAAAGTGCTTGAGAGAAACTGAACTACTTTTAAATGCACAGACTAAGACAAAGTGCATCCTGTGTTAGATCTTGTGAACTTTCAGCAACAGTCAGGACATTGACATTGAGTGAAGCGTTGTTGAAAACCTGCGGAAAAGTATTCACGAGGCTGTTATGAATGCCAAAACTTAAGTTAACTTGAAGCCTGTAAGCCATGAAAAATATTCATGAAGTAAATTAAATTGTACAATCAAAATATTTTGTTTTTTGGGTATGAGCCCTTTAAATAAGTGCTGCCTTCGGATAAGCACCGTGCTCGAATAAGCGCCACACTGGAGACGCGAAAAATTAAATAAGCACCGCGGTGCTTATTGGAGTAAATACGGTAGCCCGTGGTTTCTCAGTCTCGCCATTGGACTCGCTTAATCTACCAACCACGTACGTCTTATTTCTTCTGTGAGTAGGGGCCCAAGTTTCTTGTCTTTGTGCTTGCAGTTATGGATGAATCTCTTGATCCATGCGTCGACTCTTAAAGTTTGCCGCAAGCTGTTGCATTCAAGGAGTTTGTCAAACTGGTGTGGCTCTGATTTGGTTTGCGCTAGGTTGAGCACTTCCCTAATAACTTTGGCTTCCACCTCTGATGCTGGTGACGATCGAGTGACTGAGTTAATTGGCCACCTGGACTTGTCCTGGAGCCACGCCGGTCCCTGTTGCCAAAGTGCTGATTGAACTGGAGCACCTCTGCTCCTAGGTCTGCAGGGTTTTCATCTGTAGAAACGTACCTCCAATCGATCTCCTTGTGTAATTGTATCTTGCCAACTCAATGTGCGACAAACTGTACTGGCCATTTCCCTTGATCCAACAAAGTCCAACGGTGCTGTCTAACTATCCAAACACCTTTGGGGAGGGCACGTTATCTAGGGCATTGTGCACATATATCAATAGATTGGTAGCCATGTGCGCTGCAATCAATTCTAGGCGTGGAATAGTCAGTCCCTATTTGACAAGTCGACTCTTGGCAACCAGTTATCTTTGAGTGTTGCCTGATGGTTGGCGTACAACTGCATAGACTGCCACTTTTACTCCTCATTCTGATGTGTCCGCAAAAGAGTGTAGTTCTACTCCTTGTATTGCTTCTTGATAACATGTCATTGATCGCGGTACTTGCTGTTCACAAGGTAATTGCTCCTCCCATTTTTTCCAGCACCGTAGGAGCTCTCCGTTGATCTTTGCATCCCATTGTACATTGGTTTCACACAACTCACGATAAATCTGCTTTGTAGTGAGCATCAATGGTGCAATCAGGCCTAAGGGATCATAAATCTTAGCCATCTTTCCCAGGTGTCCTCGCTTGGTTGGCTGGGTTTCTTCTTTGGGTATCACTACCGCTAAGGTGTCTTGCTGTTTGTCCCACTTGAGTCCCAACATCTTAGATTCACTCGGTTTAACATTTAGTTGTTGTTTGGCAAATGACTGCTCTTCAGGGGGGACAATCAGGTTTAGATCTTCCTCTAGCTGTTTGACGTTGGAATGCCTCTTGTGGAGTTGGAATGTTGTGTCACTGAATATCTGAACAGCTTTCTCTTTACGCTGCTGGGCCTGGCTTGTATTTCGTCCACTGGTGAGTAGATCATCGTCATACAACCTGCGTTGAAGCTCTGCCACTATCTCTGGTTCTCGTTCTTCCCAAGCATCTAAATGAGCTTTGATTATGCCACCGAGTAGAAAGGGCGATGGGGCTAGACTGAAAAGCACACAAGTGAAATGTAGTATCTCTAATGTCCCATGTTCACTTTTTCTCCAATGGAATCTTAATGCATCATGTTTACACTCCCGGATGCGTATTTGTAAGAAGGCTTTCTGGATGTCTGCAGTTACAGCTATAGGGTATGCTCTCTGTCTCACTAGTATGTCCCAAAGCTTGTTTTGCAATGGAGGGCCAGGATAAAGGCAGTCGTTCAGCGACAGTAACTCTGGCGTTGCTCTTGCAGAAGCATCATAGACTATGCGCATCTTGGTTGTTTCAGCGGTTTCTCTAACCACTGCTTTGTGTGGGATGTAGAATTCTTTCCCCATGATTTCTTCTGGTGCGACTTCAGCTACTTTGTTCTGGTGTTGCTCTCGTATAATGGCATCGTACTCATCGGTGAAGTTAATGTGCTGCAGTTTTCTGGTCAGACTTGACAGGCGTCGTATACTTCCTTGTTTGTTTGTTGGTAGGTCTGGATGATTGCCTGCCATGGTAGTCCAGTTTCACACCATCCATCTGGTGAGCGTTGTAGTTGTTCCTTAAATTCTGTGTGCACCATGCTCTGGTCATGTTCTGGTGTGTCTGCAAGCCCTAGTATGTCAAGCCTGCACAGGTCCTCATAGTCACTCTGTGATGTTTGCGTCAGCAGCATCATGTTATGGTCAAATTCTGATCCCGGACTCACGATAAACCATCCCAGTTTAGTTTTCTCCGCCACCGGTTCCCCATCCTGTCCAATTTGAGGCTTTGTCTCAGTTTTTATGCATGCATATTCCACATTTCCTAGTACAACATGTATGGGAAGTTGGTCCTTCTTGTCACGGTCTGTGATTTTGACTCCTTGCATAACAGCTCTACTTTGTTCACTCTCGTCAGTTTTACAGACATCTGATAATTCCCGTCTAAGGATTCTACAACGGTGTCGTACACTTCTAGTTTGGTTATTTTTGAGGTAATTAGCATACCCACATGTTTTGTTTTCGTTTCACTTGGCTTTTTCTTTAGGAGATCCAACAACTTCTTAGATGCATATGAGCTCCCCGCACCAGTATCTATCAACGCATGACAGGTAATACCATCGACCTTTACTGTTAAGACTGGCATGATTCCTTCATTGTTCTCACTGGCTGTCAACGTCTGCTTCCCGCTGTCTGTTTGTTCACGATCACATATCGAAGAGTGATGACATTTGTGACAATGTAAACATGTTTTCTTGCTGAAACACTGCAGCGTAGTGATTCAGTGTCGCACAATTAAAACATAGCTTCTTTTTCGCGAGAAACTGCTTTCATTCGTCCACTGTTGAGATCTTCTGGCATTCTGATGATCTGTACGTCACATCACTACAATAAACTAACATTTGTTTGGCTTACCATCGCCACCGCGTGCTTGGAAGAGCTCATCTGAGTGGTCATGTTTCGAATTAAGTTGTTCTGATGTTTCTCGTTCTTCAACTGGGTTTCTTTTTGTCTAGTCTTACTGCCTCTGACAACTGAGTGAAATTCCATTCTGGATCCATTTGTGTTAGGTCTCCCTGAATTGCTGGCAGTTTATCTAGTGTCATTGTTACGTGCTTGAACACAGTATGTCAATGTCTCGCTAAACTCGCTTATCCTCCTAGGGTTGGTGCTTGTGATGACAGGGAGAGCCATTATTTCTTTGACATACACCTTTATTACTTCGGATTCCTTCCCATGATTACTTAGTAATATTGACTTGGCTCTATTGTAACCCCCAGCTGTAAACGGCAAGGCTTCCACAGCGGTTTTAACCTTTGGACCCAGTAGCCCACATATATAGGTGAATTTATTGATAGGTGCTATTTTGGCCTTGTCGATTGTCCATGAACTGACCCCAGAACCTTGGCCAATCCAAGTAAGAGCTCTCGAACCTTTTAATCTCAATCTGTGGTAGCTTTACTTGTGTTTGTTTAGGTGACCTGCCTCCCTTGTGGCTCTCTTTCGTAGTGAGGTTGGTCTGAAGTTTCATCTTTTCTTCACGCAGTTTCATCTTGAATTTGAGTTGAACTTCATGCACGGTCATCTCTTCTTGGTGTCTTCTGTCTTTGAGCCATTTGCGAAGCTTCCCAACCTCTTCGTCAGCTTTCAGCAACTGAAGGTCAATCGCAGCATTCCACGTGCCTATGTCACCAAGATCTTCCTTTGCTTCTATCTGTAATGCTTCTAACGCATGCTTTAACTCATCCGCTTCAGATATTGTAGACCTTAATGCTCCCGTATGTCTCTCGATAGCCTCTACAGATCCTGAATCTAGCACTTGTTCTGTTCTCTTGGCATGGATTTCTAGTTGCGTAAGTTTCATCTGCAGTTTTCCCTTTGCATTCTCCATCTCAGTCGGAGGTGTAGGTTTAAATAGACTTTAGGACTAAATTATACTCACAACCATGTAGGTAGCTGTCCCGTTGGAGGTGCCGCATTTGGAGAATGTCCCCTCTACTTTGGTGCTCTCCAAAAGTCACAAGATGTTTTTAGAAGTATTTTAATCACACAGTCACCATTCAATTACATCAAGTACAATTCTCAAACTGTCCGTAATTCTACTCAATCCTATTCTTGTATTAGCTATGGTCATAGTTTGGTCACACAGGAATTTCCGGTAATTGTTAATTCTTATCAACCAGTTCAGTTTACATCTATGTGAAATTGCCACACCCTATTTGTCATGCAACATGATAACAACATGTTTCCGACAAACTTTGCACACAGATGAAACCTTGAACTTTTTGTCTGAATGTGGTGAAAACGTGACCTTGACTGTAAGTTCACTGTTATTTTATTTCTGTTTTTATTCTGTACATTCGAAGTCAAACTGTACCAAGGTGGAAATTGTGAAATAAAATTGATAAAATCTTCAGTGATTATAATAATGTACTCTCTGGAACATTTATTGGAATTCTATTGTAAATAATTTAAGCACCATAAAATCAACATCGCCACTTGGCATCTCAAAGATGGATTGTATTATTAACGAAAGAAACATTGAATTGATATGATCACAGCTGGCACTTCCCTAAATGCTGAACAAAATAAAACATATCTATTTGCAGAATTCAAACAAGATGATCGTTTTGCAAGGCATTATAGTGCATGATGTTCTGGGACTACCCAAAATTGTGCTTGATCAAATCAGAGAGGGATTGCAAATATTAACATTTGGTTCAGAGATGAAACAGTACCCTGAGCTCTTCCAAGAGCTGTTTGTGCCACATGACAAGGAATGCAGTAATAGTGATGTTATTAAAGTTTTTGAATTCTTGCAGACAATGACTGCAGATGAAACAACTATTCAGGGGTATCTAATAGAATTTTTGCAAACTGCATCACCAGAAACTCTGAAACAATTTCTCATTTTTACAACTGGTACACCTTGTTTACCAAACTTTGGCCTAGGCAATATTGAAGTTAAGTTTGACAATGTCACATCCATATTTGCTTCCACATGTCTCAGGGCCATAACCTTTCCTCAAGTGTTTCCCAACCAGGAAACATTTTCATCTTCTATTGAGGCTGTTCTGACTTCTAAAACTAAGTCCTTTAACTGTGTTTGAATAGATATGTATAAATATATATTCCATTTGATGTTGGCAGACTTCCCTCTTACCTTGATATTGTTTTTGCAGCAGCTATGAAATCTCAGTTTCTTCATTTTGGGAAGACAGGTGCATGTTTTGCGTGCATATTTGCATGTTTTGCATTTGCGTTTGCACATGAGGTTACGTAAGGTTACATTACACTTTATTACATAAGGTTATGTAAGGTTACCTTCTTCTCACATGTCAATATTCGTTTACCGATTTAGCTCTGATAATTAATTACTCCTGTGGTACTTAGAGTTCCTTCTGATTGGTTGTTGTTATTATGTTTATGTTTTTGTTCTGATCACATGGAAGTGATCATTTTGGAAGTTCATTAAAGTGTTTAAATGTTATCCACATCGTGTCTGGTGTTCAAATGAAAATTTATTGTATTCTCTCTGTGCTGAATTTGTCCTAACTGGAAGCAGGTTTTACAGGGGGAATTGATCAACCATGGTTTTGAAACAGAAAGGGCATCAGGGGCAGATCTAGGGGGAGGGTGAAGGGGGTGTGCACCCCCCTGAAATGAAGCCGCCTTCTTCGTATTCTCTTTTAAAATTTGTTTACCTTGCCAATCAGATTTGTCATTTTTTAGTGGTGCACACTCTCCAATAAAAAATCCTGGATCCACTCCTGGGCACAAAATCAGGCTTTTGGGTAAAGGCTGGTAGAATGTATTTACAATTTGTGGGTTAATCAAAAGCATTGACTCACAGCCACAATTACTGTGTGGGGATATCTGTAATTTACACTTGCTATCCAAAACACAATGAACTCCGACATATATCAGGGTAAGGTTATGTCGTTGTGATGTAGTCCTTTCCATAACAATGCTGATGGATACAACACTGCTACATACATACATACATTTTATTGAAGCCCCCTCTGCAGCAACTGCTATCAATAACTTCTGATGCCAAGACTTAAAAGCGCACATAAGCAATTTAGCAAATTACATATTTGTACAACTTTGAATGAGGGGCTCAAAATATAAAATAAGAACTATGCTGAGCCACACAAGTGAAGTTACAAACTTACGCTAATTGGATCTTTAAGGGGGCAAAGGTGCAACAGTCATGTAATACATGTCACTGTTATTCTTGCACAAAATTAGCAATGATACCCACAGCTTGCAAGTACAAGTCAACCCCACTATTCAGGTCATCACTGAGAGGGTTTACAACCAGTGCCAGTGTATCAAGCTGTACGGGAGAAAGTTCAATTTCTGACCGAGGGACTTGAATGTTGTTGTCTGTTTGCAACTCAGGTATTGGTGCAAGATCATCAATTCCATAGTTATCTGACACAGTCCCTGTATCACTCAAATCAGGAAGACAGTTGTACAGACCTTCAATCATTAGCTGCAAGGGTGTTTCACATCTCTCTGAAGACAAACCATGGTGATTCCACTGCAAAACAAATTCCTTGATGCTTCTGTTGATCCTTGGTTGGTAAACATAGTGTAATGCAAACAGGTGTAGTTCATTAAGTGGGTCAAGCAAGCCCAAGCTTTCTAAGTAGGTGAATATGTTTCTGTATGGTGTGACAATGTATCTCACAACATCAACCCATAAACATTCAATATGTTGATTATGCACAGAACGGCCTGCTAACACAGGAGGCCCTTCAACACCATGAGCATTTAACATCAAACGAGCCACTTCAATGTTCTCTGTGCCATGATTGCATCGCATTCTTGTAGGAAGGCCGAATGTTCTAACTGCTCCACAAAACAACTGAAGAACAGTTGCAGCATTGTTATTGGTGTTGCAACAAGGAAATACAACTACTCTTGAAAAACCATCTATAGCCCCATGTAGGACAAGCCTCCATCTGATGAGTTTGTGCCTAAAAATGAGCCAGGTAAGAAATGAATTTTCTTAACTGTAGTTTAAACTGTATCAGGCCACCCTAAAACAAATAATTGTTATGCAATGATTGTGGAATCACTGATACCATACTATTTCACAACTAAATGAAGTTAGTTTCACACTGCCAAAAATGGTCCCAAAGTCTAGGGACAGATTTAAAGAAGTACTATCTTGTGTAAAGTACACACCTTACTCACTCACTCACTTGGTTGCCCATACTCCCCCTACCCACTCCTATGTTTAAGGGCATGGCAGATCATGAGGCATCCCGTACAAATTGGAACAAAGAGCGGAGAGAGAGAGATGGATAAACATATTGCGCATTGGTAGCACTTATATTATTTTATAGATATACATATATACAGTGTATACAGGTACTTTCATCCCCAGGAGGAGGATTCCCTTATAAAAAGGACAGGGGTGCTTGTCGGAAATTTTAAAAAGAACCCCTAAGAGTTACCCAGATCCTGTTCTGTGGAAGTGGCTTGAAAGTTTCTTCACCCTAAGAAGTACCAATAGCTGTTATTACAGTTGAGCCCACGATACAGCAGTGTTAGTTGCAGAGTGTGCGAAAGCGAGGCTTTCAGGTCAACATTCCAGGGGAGTACAAGCACCTTATGAGAAAACTTTGAGAAAAATAATAATTATGAGCTCCTCTCCGGATTTTGCATTTTTCTCACAAGAGAGGCTACAATTTCTCAATGGAAACTGCCCTCGTCATTTGACAAAGCCTAGGCTGAGAATGTGGCTTTCATACCGTGAAGAAAAGGCAAAAGATGACAATGCTTCGAGTGACGCCTACAAATGTGAACTAATGCACAGGTGAGCAGTGGGATGTACGATCGTCATTCTTCCTGCCCAATTTTCAGGCAGGAATAACAGTTTTTTCCCCTCTCAAACCTATATAACGTTTTCTTTTTTGTAGAGTTGTGAGTTACATAAAAAATGGATGGGAAAACAATTTCACTGAAAGTTCGAAACACTTAGCATCTGATGTGAAAAATAAAGTTCATGTTTCCTCATTGGGCACGAGTTCTCCGAACACTCTACATGAGTTCCCACAGGCTGCAAACTGATGTTCCATCCAGTGGGCTGAATTCCCACCGTTCACAATTGAGAACATGATGAATCACTTTACTAAGAGAAAATCAGGAGATAATGAAGGCAATAAAGACTACAAGAATTTAAATTTAATTTTAAGGCATTTGGACTATTCAGACATGGTCATGTACAAAATATCAAAGTTGCCACTAGTGAAAATGGAGACATGATCCATATAAAGTACAAGCTTAATGTTACCATTATCGATTCCAGAGAGCAAGCTGGTGAGATCACCTATGCCCGCTGCAGTCAGGTTCTAGTTTTGTAACATCCCAGAGATGGACTGGGACTGGGCAATCATGGCGTCAAGACGTACTTTTCATGTGCTAGCGTAGAACGCCATAAACAGACGCCCTCCATGCAGTAAGAACCGATCCAAGTGAATCATTTCGAATTGTAAGCACTTGTTCTTTGACTAATTTGAGTCAAATGCCCAACACCAGGAAGCACAAACGTGGAGAACGGGGCCCAACCGAAAAAAGCCTGAACACTTTGAAGAAACCAAACATGGCGGACAAGAACTTCGAAGAAGCCTGCAAGGGAACCACTGTAACCCTTGATGCAGATGAAGATGAGCCGAGCCTTCTGGAGATAAAGAAAATTCTTATCGGCATTCAAGCAGCAATTTTTTCCATCAGTCAGGAAAATAAAGCGTTAAAGAAGGAAATCGAAGAGCTGAAAGCAAGTGCTAATTTCAACGAGAGGGAGCTTAAAGACTTAAAAGACTTGATCCAGAAGGCAAAGGACGAAAACAAAGCTTTAAAAGATTCCCTAGCTTCCACAGATAAGCAGCTAAAGAACGCTAGACAGGAGTTAGTAAAACAGAACGAGGAATCTGAAAGACTCAGCGAAGAACTTGACAATCTAGAGCAGTATACTCGCAAAAATTCATTAGAATTTCATGGTATACCACAAGACGCTTACTCCAACACAGAAGAGGTGGTAATCAAAGTAGCAAACGCTCTCAACATCTCCGTAAAACCTAAAGATATTGAGATATCTCACAAGCTCAACTACGGGAAGGTAATAATCGCAAAGTTCTGCAGTCACAAGATCAAATCAGCGATTTACAGAGAGCACACAAAGCTAAAACAAGTTAAAGTCTCCGACCTCTTTCCTAGTTATCCCTCCTCTGGGCAACAGCGAATTTTCATTAACGAGAACTTAACCACGTTTCGGCGTAGAGTGGTGGAAGAGGCAAACAAGCGACGGAGAGAGGGAACACTAATAAGCGTCTGGACTTTAGATGGTAAAATATTTGTCAAGACCTCTCCAAGTGGATCACCAACCCAGATTTTTTGCAAGGAAGACCTGGACAATATGTAGCAGATCAAGAACCCGTATCTTTTGAAACATGAAGGTAAAGTCAGGAAAGGGCGTCTAAACATGAATGATTAATCGACTCCCCCCACAAACTGTTCGTTTTTATTTTTTTGTTGCGTGTTTATTGTCATTCTCTTTTACATCATGTAAACATTATTTTAAGTTCAGTTATCTTCACTGTTGTCGTTCTGAGTCAAATATTTTTCAACCGATTTGTCGTCTACATAGGTGCACAATGTATTTTTTTCTTTTCTTCCGTCCTCACACAATACCTCACTTGTTATGCTCTAAACTCCAGACCAAAAGCAATACTTTTCTTAAAAACAGAGCGAAGATAAACAGCCTATATGCTAATCTGATATTTATGCAAAATAGCCAAATGAAAACTTTTTGATTCCTTGTAAAACAATGAATCTGAAAATAGCGTCACTTAATGTCAGGGGAATAGGGAACAATACTAAGAGAAGAGAGGTGTTTAATTGGCTCAGATCAAAAAACTTTTCAATATGTATGCTGCAAGAGGCCCACTGTACTGAAAACACAAGGGACATATGGACTAGCGAATGGGGTTACAAAACGCTCTTCAGTTGCTGCTCCAGCAACAAAGCGGGAGTCGGTATTCTTTTTAACAACAACTTCAACTTGAAGATTCTAAAGGCTTTTGTGGATCCGAATGGCCGTTTCGTAATATGTGATATCGAAACAAACAGTGAACTTCTAACTCTAGCTAATGTATATGCACCTAACAAGGATGACCCAGATTTCTTTCAGGCTGTTTTTAGTCACTTATCCAGCTTTCACTGTGAAGAAATTATAATCGGAGGTGACTTCAATTTAGTTCTTGACTTAGTTAAAGACAACAAAAGTGGCCTTCCTAGAACACATAAGAATGCCTTGAAAGTAGTTTGAGATTTCTGTGAAAGCCTTGATTTGTCCGACATATGGAGAATTCTCATTCGGAAGCCAAGAAGTACACCTGGCGGCAACGGCTATCCGACATACACTGTAGATTGGACTTTTTTCTAGTAAGCCAAACTTCCACTTGCAATATCACTCAGGCAGACATTATCCCAGGGTTTAAAACTGATCATTCCATGATTACTCTAAGTTTATCTTTACACTCAAACCCCAGAGGAAATGGCTTTTGGAAGCTGAATACCTCTTTACTATCAGAAACTTGCTACCTAGATAAAATCAAGGCGGCAATAGAAAATACTGTAAGCGAATATGAAAATGATGAGACGGTCAACCCTATCTTACTTTGGGAAATGGTAAAACTGAAAGTGAGAGAGAAATTAATTTCTTACACGGCATCAAAAAAATCAGAAAGAACGAAAAGAGAAGAGGACCTAGTAAAGTCAATCGTGATTTTAGAAAAACAACTTGACAACGGAAACAGTAGTGAACCTCCAAGCCAGAATGTTATAGAAAAACTTAACACCCTAAATAGGGACCTCAAAAAAATAATAGAATATCGGACCAAAGGTGCAATCCTTTGTTCAAAGTCTCAATGGTATAATGAAGGGGAAAAGAATACCAAGTACTTTCTGAACCTTGAAAGTCGACATTTTAAACAAGGAACAATAAGTCAATCAAAAATTAACGACACTGAATTTGTCACTTCCGACGTAGCAATTTTATCGGAATGTGAATCTTTCTACAAGAGTCTTTATACTTCCAAGGAAGATGACGGCCCCCAGTCACTTTTCTTTCAACAAGTTAATGAAACTGTGTTAGGGCTCGAGGAACAAGAGAGCTGCGAGGGTCCTTTGTCCGAAAAGGAATGTGCTGAAGCTGTAAAAAGCATGGATTCGGGCAAGACGCCTGGTTCAGACAGTCTCCCAGCTGAATTTTATAAAGTTTTCTGGAAAGATATCTCCTCCCTCTTGATCTCCGCACTTAATTGCGTTTTAGAATCTGGTTGCCTCTCTATAACACAAAGACATGGTATCATTAAACTAATTCCCAAAAAAGACGCGGAACTCTATTTCGTTAAAAATTGGCGTCCAATAACTCTCCTGAATACTGACTATAAGATCGCTGGAAAAGCTATTGCAAATCATATTAAATCAGTTCTCCCAAGACTTATTAACAAGGATCAGACAGGGTTTATGAAAGGTAGATTTATTGGAGAAAACATCCGGCTCATAGACAGTATCATTCGCTATGCCGCAGAAAATAATATTCCAGGCTTATTACTTTTTATCAATTTTGAAAAAGCTTTTGACTCACTAGAGTGGTCTTCCATCTACGAAAGCATGCACTACTTTGGTTTTGGTCCATCGATCATTAAGTGGATAAAGGCTCTTTACTGTAAAACGGAAAGCTGTGTTCTGAATAACGGCTGGTCCAGTAATTTCTTTCAGATCCAAAGAGGTATTAGACAAGGTCGTCCCCTGTCTCCTTATTTATTTATCCTTTCAGCTAAAAGTCCGCCATGTTGAACACCTTGACAAGCTTCAAATTACAGTGCATTCTGGGATACTATTTAGTCCCCCCTGCTTTCAACAACAACAAGTTGTACGTAAATATCAAAGAAGTTGTAGATATTTAATAGTAACACACATATTTGGTACCAAGTTATGTATTTTTAAAATCAGGTTTACGAAAATTATACGCAAGTTCAAACCGTTTTGACAAGTTGTATGTTGGAATACAAGCTGTATATGTTTTAACTGAAGTAGCACAAAACGTAAACACAAGTACACTATTTGGAAAACATGTACAAGTCTGGCTAAAAGTTAGATATATGCAACGACGAGTTGTACATGCAGAAGACAAGTTGTAGACGTGGAGGAACAAGTTATCCTTGAAGAGCAAAAGTTTTATATAAAATGACACAAGCATTTTTGTCCGCTATGGTGTGTCATAATTCATTGTCTGTTGTGGCTCAGTGTAAGAAGGAACACTGACTGGGAAACAAGAAAGACCCAGCCTTTTGACGCTGTCAATGTCTGAGATATTCTTC
Source organism: Orbicella franksi (assembly GCF_964199315.1). Lineage (NCBI taxonomy): Eukaryota > Metazoa > Cnidaria > Anthozoa > Scleractinia > Merulinidae > Orbicella > Orbicella franksi. Next base: position 4,900,942 of record NC_138154.1, on the reverse strand, counting down.
TCCAGGTGTGTCAGAGGTTGCCTGCAAAAACAGCCATTCTTCGCTCCCAGCCTGAGTGGCTTCAGGCCAGGAGCAAAGAAGGAAGGCTGTTTTTGCAGGCTATGTCAGAGGGAAATAAAAAGAAATGATGGCTTTTATAGTCATTGTCTTAATTCGGATTAGTACCTTATTTGAGTAAACCATGTTTGTCCTTCCTGAAGCAACGGAGAGGCTTAGCCTTTTGAGGCTGTTGTTCTGTGAGATACTTTTCTCAAGGTGTTTCAGAGGGAAGTAAAAAGAAATGATGGCTTTTGTAGTCATTGTCTTATTTTGGATAAGCGCTTAATTTGAGTAAACCATGTTTCGCCTTCCTGAAGCAACAGAGATGCCTAGTAGCCTTTTTGGATTGTTGCTCTACAAGAGTCTTCAAGTGTCTTCAAGCATCTTCAAGTGTCTTCAAGCATCTTCAAGTGTCTTCAAGTCTTACTAATTTTCATAATTTTGAAGCTTTGAAATCTTTCAACATATTTTATTTCCTCTATTCCCATTCACAGTGCTTTGGCATATTAACACCAGTTACACAAATCCACAAAAGCACCTGCAAAGGGGGCTTAGCCTTTTGGAATCTTCACTACAACTTTGTGGACCTTATACATTACCAGGTTCTTCAGTTGGAACTGAAGTGACTGATTCATCTGTGAGAATATGTGTAAAAATGAAAATGCTAATCCCAATAATTGTTGTAACATTATAACTTGACCGATTTTAAACATTTCTTCATATCCTGATTATCACTATTTAACTTATCTAATTACCATGTTTTGACTTAGGCTTAGGCTTTATCTTTTTCATCTATTTTAAATCATTTCACCAGTTGTCTCATTGTAAAATATAAAACTTAAAGTATTTTGAAACATCGAAAGCCATCAAAATAACCCAATATGTTATTAAATAACATATTGGCCTTGGAATAACTTTGATTTCCTGTTTTCACATTGTTTGGGCTTATTAGAGCAAATGGTTCATATACCACATTATGAGTACTGAAGTTAAAAATGTTAGCATTCAGCAGGGTAAGAATTAATGACTTGTTACAACATCAAGTATTAATAATTATTATGGCTTGTATCCTACCAGCTGAGCTTTCCTTTAGACCAAGTTGTGATTTGTAATATTATATTGAAACAATATTTGTTCCTTCAAGAACTAAACCTATATTTTAAAACCAATTTGGATGCTATCATTATTATGGCACATGGCTGACTATTTAAAAAAAATTCCAACACATGAAACTGTTCCAAGAACAAGAACTATTATTAGTAACCAACCCTTTTCCTCTTTTAGAACCAATGGTAGAGGCATGTAATTCAGTGCAAACTTGTTAGTTTCAGGATAGTCCCAGGATAAAATCCTGTGATGTCACATTTGCAATAGTGTAAAAATATCGCCAAAAATGTGGTTTGTTTTTTTCTCTTTTTTTAGTTAATTTTGCCTCTGGCCACCACAAAAAGTGAAAGCGGGTTAACATAATGAGTAATAACGTTCTAATTCGCTTCGCTCAAACGAACGTAAATCATTTTACCCTTAAATTCCTGTAATACAAACAAATCACACGAGAATTATGGTAGGATGTGCAAGCGGATCCAAAACACATATGAATATACAAAGAAAAGAGGGGGCTCTTTTTCTTACCACGAAAAAGCTGATTATCAGCGCCCAAAGCAATTCTTGGTTTCTTTCCACGATCACTGGAGAGTTGTTCCTTTTGACGTCTCTTGCGGCTCGCCGCTTCTCTTGCCGGATGCAAGCTCATCCGACTCGTACTCAACTACAACCTGCCAGCCATCCCTACTTTTATCAGCGATTTTTATCAGTTTCTGTCGCTTTTGAATACGTTGCCTGGCTTCTTGGGAAAGTTTCTTGATCTGCGACAAATTTGGCTCGATGCTTTCACTTTCGGTTTCAATGCTTTCAAAAATGGCATCTAATTCGGCGTTAAGTTCAAATTGTTTCTGGTTACCTTTGAACTTTAGCTGTACAACTTCTTTATCTATCTTACTCCTTTGTTTGATTTGCTTTCCTTTATCTTCTAATTTTTTCTCAAGAAAATCCTTAAACATGGAAAAGACTTGAACAACGGCTGCTGAGTTGCCTCCACTATCACCTGAAAACGTTTGGCCTACTTCAGCCGGAACGGATGATCCTTTGCTCTCTTTTTGGTTGTTGGGCATCACACGAATAGGGAAACACAAACCAGAAAGATGAATAAACTGTATGGAACTGCGAGCGTGAATGGTACTCAAGAGACAGCGGAGAGTATAGATACTAATAACTGGCCAATCAGGACATCCATGCAAAACGGAATGCACAATAGCGGGTGCAGCAGGTGTGAGATGAAAACAACTGCGACTAATTACTTGGAATAACAGCGGAAAATACATAAAATGTGTAACTGAATGGTAAGAAACAGAACAAATAAATGTACAGTGAATGCTGAAAATGCTGACACATTGTACTGTTACTTTAGAATGTTATAAATGAACCTTTCTGACGTAGATTCTTACAGTGAGGATGCCGCTGTCCGAGGACTCAAAAATAGGACTCCATACGAGTTTACACTCAATGGTTGCTCTCCCTTCGCCATCACCACAAATTCTCTCTGACCGTAGAAAGCGTTGCTAGGCAACTTTCTTCATTTTTGGGGCCTCGAGGGCAGCACGACCTGACAGCTGAGGCACAGTGCCTTGAATTTTTTTAGAACCACTGAATGCTTTTGTTAAATGAAGCTGGACAGATGCTTGCTCAGACAGAGCTCTTTGAACGTTCTCCATATTGTAGGTCTTAAATGACATGCACAAAACCTTTTCCTTCCAATTGGTGGTTTTAAGTGTCTGCATTCATGGCCACTGATGCCAGGAACTAAGACATGCCTTAAGCAGACACCTCCCGCATTGTCACATAGTTTATACACTGCATTAACACGGGTATTCAAGAAAGAAAGAAGGCAGAAAGTAAATTACTAAAAGCCAAAGTTACCAGGTTAAAGAACAGGATGGCACTTAACCAAGTACAGTGGGTTTAAACATTTCAAAATCAAATGCAACAGGATCAACAGGACTTCACTCCCATAAATTTTGGTAAGCTCTCATGGTTTTTAAAATTTTATTGCACATTTTACACTGTACCTAACTTGAGATTGATTTGCTCATGGTATTTCCTTTATGACCTTCTTTACATTTTTCACTTGTACAGTAAGGTTGGTTTTATCTATGACCATTTCTTAACTTACATGTATTCCTCCCCCCAAAAAATATTAATACTTTGTATCTTTAAGGACTGCTTCTTTAACAACCTTAACAACCTTAACAAAGGGTTTGCAATTCCAGTAATACAGGTACATTTACTACTATTTATTAATTCTTTTTTTACAATAGGGTTGGCATTGCAGAGAAGGATGAACAAGGGGAGCCTAAAGGAATTGTCTTTCTTTCCAAACTCTTACTCCTTTTCCAATACTGTCATATATGCTTCACTCCCAACCCCGAAGCCACGTCGCCACAAATTGGAACCCTGCTGACAATTGAAACAAAATGTAACAAATGTAAAGAGATCTGTACATGGAAAAGTCAGCCTTTCCTTCTTGGGAAATTCCCAGCTGGTAATCTCTTACTCAGTTTTGCAGTTCTTTGTGCGGGTGCCTCTATAAAGAAGGTACTTTTGGTGTTTCGTCATGTGGGAATTCTGGTATATAGTGAACCCACATAATATTACCGCCAGAGACACCTCCTCATCGCAACAGTGATATCATTCTGGCGTAAATACCACAAAAAAATTTTAGACACTCTGAAAGGGAAAGAGGTTGTGTTGGCTGGAGATGGGTGCCATGATAGCATGGGCCATTCTGCTAACTACGGAATTTGTACAATCTTCTGCTGTACAGTGAGCCTTATCATTCACATTGTTCTTGTACAGGCAAGTGATATAACTTTGGTTAATCTCCATTAGAGTGTTACTTGTACATCCTCCAATTCAAATACTCTAGCTTATAATATTATTAGTGACTACTTTTGATAAGCAATAGTAATTATAGCAAAGCAAGTATAATTCCCCTAGTAATCAAGTGGTCCAGTTACTAATTAATAGTAACAAGGCTGAGAGGATCTCTTTTTTGTGTGAAAATTAAATTAAAGATGTAATCGCACATTAGAGTGGCAGATCCATACTAGCATAAAAGAAAGGGGGCCTTGGATTGACTAAGGTGGTGCCATGGATTAAAAACTACCTGAAAGGCACAGGTTTTGGAAATGCAGTTCAAGGTGGGGCACAGAACCTCACTGGATCTGCCCCTACCTTGCTTATCATGAATACATGTACACAGAAACCTGCTGAGAGGAAAATACAAGACACAAACATAGACATATATACTTTTTCCATAATGAAACCTGTACCTTACATTACTTTCTAGGCTAACCAGGTAGGAAGCAGTTCAGGAGTTGAGTTCATGGCCTTCAAGTAAGCATTCACCTATTCTGTTAGCCAGTGGCATGATTTTTAAGTCTTATATCTGACAGACATGTCTCTATTGCTAAATGGATGAGAGAGGAGTGTGGCAAGAAATGCAATGAACTAGGAAAGCCAGTTGTTAATCACTTCTTTGATCTCTGGCACATTGGGAAAAGTATGTAAATAGTAATATATATCATTCAAAAAGTATAATTAGTGGGACAAATGAACAACTAAATCAGTCAGTCAGTGGCTTCTCACATTGAATGGAATCAGCTTGGTTTAAACATGTAAGTTGCACTTTGAATAATCTGATTGCTATCAATGGTTTGTATCTTTCTGTAGAAATAGAAAATTCTAACCAAACTGAGCAAGGAGAAAAACTGTGAAATCATTGGCCGTTGGAGAAAGGCATGTGTGAAACACTTTTACTGAGCAGTAACATTAACCCAAGAATGCCTCAGGCAAGTTAAGCTTGCCAAATTCCGAGCCTTCCTTAGTCATGTTACTAACAAGCACAAGGACCTTCCAAATAGGCTGTTCAATGCTTGTGCCCATGGAAATATTACCACTCCAAAATTGTGGACTTTCTAATCAAGTTTCAATCTATTGTATTGATTGCAGTTTCAGAGGCCTATGAAAAGTTGTGTTTAGCCCTTAATAAGAGCACTCTCACAAAACCAATAGAGAAAGCATCCTCAGTGGAACAAAGAAGTTGTCTGTCCCTCTACACTGCAAATCTGCCTGCTATGTTGACGATAACAAACTCTATTTATCTTTTCCTTCAACTAATACAACTACTACAATCGACAATTTGAATGAGGATCTAAAAAATATCTGTGTCTGGTGCTGCAAAAATTCTCTTCTAATTAACCCGGACAAAACCAAAGTTCTGTTTATTGGCGTGCCGCAACTTCTCCGCCAATTGCCTGCAGTACCTGTCTTAATGCTTGGAAAAGAAATCAATCCCGTCATTGTCGCCAAAGACCTTGGTCTTTATCTTGATCAATCTTTAACTTACAGCGATCACGTTACAAAAACAGCTTCTAACTGCATGCACAAACTGATAGAAATAAACAGGATAAAGCATTTATTGGATAAGAAGACATTGCTTCTACTTATGGATTCTTTTACCTTCAGTAAGCTGTTTTACTGTTCTACAGTCTGGTCGAACACAAGCAAGTCTAACATCGATAAATTACAGTTGGTGCAAAATTTTGCTGCACGTATTGTATTGGGACTGCGTAAGTACGACCATATCTCACAAGGCATCAAATCCTTGAATTGGCTGCAGGTTAGCGATAGACTCTACATAAATGACGCTGTGATGACTTTCAAATGTATTCATAATCTTGTTCCAGACCACTTGATTGATAAATTCATTTTCCGATCTCAAATCGCTACAAGAAACACCAGACAGAGTAATGACTTAAACATTCCACATTGCCGACTGGCTACCGGACAAAGATCATTTGCATATCGCGGAGCAAAAATCTGGAATGAACTAAGTGATGATTTGAAAAGTTTACCTTCTGTGAAAGCTTTTAAGGGACACTTGACCAAACATATTTTAAATGTTAATAATGTAAATTCTTAATATTCAATTTTAAACTTTGTAAATTTTAATACTGTAATTAATTTTAGACTCCTGACCCAGTTTGTTTATTCATTTTAATTGACGTATTTTTATCTTTTTTATTCCTTTTGTAACTGAAAAGCCCCTTTGGGGAGTTGCAAATAAAGTATGTATGTATGTCTTGAGGGTTACTACTAGGTGGTTGACAAGTTTGCACCAAAAATGCTGGCCTTTTCCTACTTGGGTATGCTTTGCAGGTAAACAGTTTTTTTTTCATTTGCTTAGAACTTGAAGGTCAGCAGATAGTGTAACAGGGTCAATGATTCATATAGCGTGATCGTCTGGGTGAGAGTAGTTCTGAAAAGAACTTTTGTTGGTTACTGACATTTTGACAACCTGAGCGGAAGTCATCTTCAGAGTTGAGTGAATGGTGTTTGTCAGTCGATGATGTTACAAGTCTGGTCCATTGAACGTGATTGGTCAGTATAGCCATGATGGTATTGGCTGAAAGACTCGTGTAAAGTTTGTCATCAGTCATTGGTGGGTTTTGATCTGTTTATTGTTAGTCAAATAGGTCGGTTTTAGACGGATCGAAACTCACCAA
>NC_138154.1:4859280-4884280 GCF_964199315.1 Orbicella franksi | reverse complement strand
GCATAAATCACGGAAGCTGAAAGAAACTGTTATTTGCCCCCAACATGTACAGGTAAATGGGCTGGCACTTATTGCACAGGCCTACATATGCAACTAGACACACAAAATTCTACAATGCCATCGATTGAACAAGATTATTTATGTTTAATCTAATTCCAAATTTCAGAAGCAGAATTGCAGACTTCAATGTAGAATCAGATTTCAGTCTGCCACATCCACAAGGAGTACTCGGACAAGGTCTTACAAGTGTCACAAGTGTAGCCAACCTAAATAAGGACATGTCTGTCCAAATAATGACAATGATGAAACTTAATTATGATCAAAGAGCAGTTCAATGTATTATATTACTTTGTTATGTACCAAGAAGTATTTTTTACAATGGTTTGTTATTGAAAAAAGTTATGTTAAATTTACTTGAAGAAAATGACAACAATCACAGAAGATCAATGTGTTTCAAACACTAAGAAAATTAATACTGGTACTTATACTAGCTAGGCCATGTAGGTATCGAATCCATTGTCACATGTTTGACCGTGAACCAAGCAGATTACCTGTTAAGAGAATTAATCGTTTATTAAACAAGTCAAGAAAAACAAGACGAATTATTCATAAACATATAGCTAAGGAATTTCCTAAATCGTCCAGAATCCATGAATGGACACAAACAGGCAAACATTCAAAACCAGAAAATTTTACTTCAAACACACACATTGTTTCGTTTCTTGCAAAAAGAAAAGTACCAATAGTTTTACAAACAGAAAAAAGAAAAAAAGATTATCCAATCTGGCTGATGTTTGTGTAAGAGAAAAAACTATGAAACAACAATTACCCATAGAAAGAACAACTAAATTAAAAGTCTTTGGCAAGTCTTACCTATTTTACCCATCAAGTCCCCTTTCATGCCAAGTAGGACACAATGAGAGGTTTTGTCCATCTAGGGAAATTTTAATCATGTCTGGAGATATTGAGCTTAACCCTAGACCAAAAAAAATAGAAAACACCAGGAATTCTCCACTCGAAACGCTACAAATCAGGTTAGCTGAAAATGAATTGAGATACTTAGATTGTGGAGGCGAAGGAGATTGCTTTTTTCGAGTTATCTCTACAAAGTTATATGGATCACCTGACAATCATATGATAGTGCGCCGTAGTGGTGTCAGCTTTTTAATGAACAACCCAGAAAGGTTTACTGAAAGTAATACAGGCATTCCGTGGGCATCCTATCTTAGTAACATGTCGTCCCAGGGTACCTGGGCTGATCACTTAATTATACAAGCAGTTGCTGATGCTATGAATCTGATAATACAGATAATTGAATCAAATGGTAATCCACCACTGGCTCTTACCGTTGGTCACCTAGGTGAAACGCATTGTTTCTACTGTTCCAATCTGTGATGATATGAACAATGTGAGAGGTTCATCTTCTGTCAACGGGAAAAGCACTTATGAAACAGATACTATTACAAACAACCAAGTCCAGTGTAAAAATTTACACAAAACTGATGACAAATGCATGAAGAATACAGAAAGGAAAACCTATATTCGAGACTATATGAGAAAAAGAAGATCAAATGAGAAATTAAAAAGTCATGATAATCAAATAAGGTCTCGCAGAAAAACTAATATTGAAAAGACCAGAGAGAATAACAGAATTTATCAAAGAAAATCCAGAACAGAACAGATCAACTAAAATGGGAAATGAATTGAAAAGAAAATCATACCAGAATGTTCTTCCTGTTGAGCCAAAGAAGCAATGTATGGATGTCAATGGTTGTTTTGGTCCTGTAGGAGATATTAACAAAATAATTGAATCTTTTCATTGCAAAATCAGCTCTGGTCCAGAATGTTTGTCTCTGCTGTAAGCAAATATGGTACAAAACATCTCTTAAGAAATTCAATGTCATAATTATAAATCATGTAACCAAAATGTGTTGTCTAAGTGCAATTTAATTGATAAGGTCACACTTGACAATCATTGGATTTGCTTCACACGCAATTCATATCTTAGGTGTGGAAAAATCCCTCCTTGTTCAAAAGCAAACAAAATGGAATTTCCTAATAAACCTGCCTGCCTGAATCTTACATCTCTTGAAGAAAGATTAATTTCCCCCAGAATTCCATTCATGCAAATATGTGAGTTACCAAGGGGTGGACAGTTGTCTATTCATGGTGGTGTTGTCAATGTACCAGCTGATGTAGGCTCCACTGTTAACACTTTACCTCGATCTCTCAGTGATTCACAGACAATTCCAATAAAACTGAAGCAACACCTTAGCTATAAACATCACTACCAATTTCAACACATTTGACCTTCCAGAGTGCTAGAAGCAATCAGATACCTTGTGCAAACAAGTGAATTCTATAGCATGTTGCACTCAGAATTCACTAATTGGTCTTGGCCTCAAATATATAGAAATACCAAAGTCATTAAAAGCGAAAAATATGCAGCACGAAAAAAGTTTCCTTAAAAGGTCATGCATACCATATATGGTCTAGGCAACCCCATAACCCTAGGCACCAGTACCGAGCCGGTGGCCATTTTCACTTTGCAAGTGGATGTTTGACCTTCTCTTTTTTCTGTGGAAGTTTTTAACCATTATGGATGATGAAAATGTGTCTCATCTTGGGTCTACGGGCTCGGAAAATGACAACAAGTCGGCTACATCCCCAAGGGGACGGTTTAATGGCAATTCTATGCTGGAATAGGGCAAACTAACCGGCACCTCTCAGGATCAGTTGGCCTTGCAAGAAACCTGTTTGTCGTTGAACGGTTTCCCGCCCAGTTTGAACCAACAGCAAACCAGCCGAAAGAGGCATTCTGCCGACCCCTTTGCCTCAGCCTTATTGGCAGCAAAAGACGAAGTGAAGAAACACGCTTCTAAAGTGACAGTAGTTGATGAAATTCCTCCGCCTTCTGGCTCAACAAATACTCAGTATTGTACGTGGAATATCGATAAAGAACTCAAGGAAATCATTGATATTTATTTCCGATTGTGCATGGAGAACAAGGCTCATAGCGAACTTGTCAAACAATTTCCTAAGCCCAACGTTCCCGCTCTCCGTGTTCCAGAGCTTGATAAATGGCTTGTCCTTATTCAAGGCAAGCAGTCTCTAGCTAATCTTCGCTGGGAACAGGATCTCCAAGTGATGGAGAGAAATTATATGGATGCAGCTGGTCCACTTTGCATCCTTCTCCAGCATTTAAAAAGGGACCCACAGGCTGTACAGGTCAGTGAGGCAATCAACCTGGTTCTCAAAAGCCTTCGCTTGCTGGGACATGCTGTGGCTACTGTTAACAAACATAGACATCAGGATATTGTTAAGTCCACACATATCACTGACATAACTGAGCTTGGTAAGCACTCTGATTCTATGCAGAAGTTCCTGTTTGGTGATTCTAAAACCAAGGAACTTAACTTTGTTGGTGAACTGGCTGAAAGTCTCTAAAGCCATCCAGCCTCAAAGCAAGAAAAACCAGTTCAAAAAGAAATCGTTTACAGGTAATAGTTCATCAAACACCCATGGGCAGAATGACCACTCCTCTCACCAAGCCCATTCGCCTTCTGGAAATCAAAGCAGTGAAAGCTTTAATAGGAAGAGGCCTTACAATAACAACCAGCCTTTTCGGAGGGCCCCCTCCCAAGGGAAGCCTTACCTGGGAGGGGTGGACCAAAGGCTTGTGTCCGAACAGAAGTCCAACAAGCAGCCCTCGCAAGCTCCCAACAGAAACTACATGCAGGGGAGACAAAGGTAAGCCTCCCTCGTACTCATTCACTCATTACCCCCTTCCCTTTGTCTACCTCAACTTAGAGAACACCCCAAGGGCAGGGAGGCTAAAGTATTTTTTCCAGAACTGGGAACCCTCAACATCAGACCAGTGGACCCTCAACACTGTGTGAAGGGTTACAAACTAGAACTTACAGGGGTTCTCAGGCAGTCAAGGCTGCCTTCCCCACATCGTTTGAATGCCAGTCAGCTCGCCCTGGTAGAGGACGAGTTTGCCAGCCTCTTAGACAAGAGAGCCATACAGCAAGTTCCCTACCACTGCAGTCTCTTTTACAGCAACCTTTTCCTAGTGGAGAAGAAAGGGGAAGGGCAACGCCCAGTGATAAACTTGTCCACACTAAACTCATTTGTGCGCCACCATCATTTCAAGATGGAGGACTTGAAGGTGGTTGCGGACAGTCTTTGTCCTCTCGACTTCATGTGCAAAATCGACCTCAAGGATGCATATTTTGCGGTTCCCATCCACCCGGCACACCAAAAGCTACTTTGCTTTCAGTTCAAGAATGTAACTTACCAGTTCAAATGCTTACCCTTCGGTCTCACTTCAGCACCTCGGGTCTTCACAAAAGTGCTGAAGCCCCTGATAGTTTATGTCAGGAGACTAGGGTCTAAGGATATGTATTTACCTAGACGACATGCTAATCCTAAATTCTCAGAGGGAGGGAGCTATGAGAGATGTATCACTAATGCTCCATCTGTTGGAAAATCTGGGGTTCATTGTGAATATGGAGAAATCTATTCTATTCCCTTCACAGGAAATGGAATTCTTAGGTGTTCTGGTCAGCTCCATTCACATGAGCTTTTCCCTCCCGGAAAGCAAAGTCCTGAACCTCCAGAACTACTGCAGAAGACTTCTAAATTCCAGGACTGCCTCACAGTCAGATCTAGCATGCTTAATTGGCAAAATGATAGCAGCAAAGGCAGCAATTTTCCAGGCTCCACTCCATTAGAGGGCACTTCAACACCAGAAGAGCTCCTTAGACCACCAGGGAGTCCTCCTCCATCAGAAGGTAATTCTAGACATAGAGGCTATGTTAGACCTGGAATGGTGGGTAACCAACCTGGCCACAACAAACTCCAGACCAGTGAAGCCTCTCTTTCCAGACCTGCTAATCCAGTCGGATGCTTCAGGGTCGGGCTGGGGGGCTGTGTGCATCAGCATCGAGACAAAGGGAACCTGGTCTCTTCTTGAATCCTCACTTCACATAAATTGCTTGGAGCTGCTTGCAGCCACCTACGCAATCAAGGCCTTCACCAAATCCTTGAGCAATGCCCATGTCCTGATACAAATGGACAACACATCGGCTATAGCTTATGTAAACAAAATGGGGGGAGCCAAGCAGGGTGTGTTAGACAAACATGCTCATTCCCTATGGGAGTGGTGCCTTGCGAGGAAGATCACTCTTCGAGCGGAGCACATTCCAGGTCGACTGAATGTCATAGCAGATGCAGAGTCTTGAGCAAAACCAGATGCCGCGGACTGGAAGCTCGATTCAGAAGTGTTCAAGGTTCTGAATCACAGTTTCGGCCCCTTTCCTGTAGACCTTTTTGCCAATTCTATTATTTTTGCACGAAGAATTCACTAATTCCCTCCCACCCTCCCTATTTACATGACTACCATTGTCCTTTTATCTCCTTGCAGACTGGACTCATTTTGTCTACTGGTTCCAAGATCATTGTTGCATTATGTCATTATGAAAGTTTTGTGTTAATAAAGATGCTTAGTTATTAGATTCCTTAATCTATTATTTTGTTGTGGCAAAGTTCAATGGCCGCTGGCTCGGTACTGGTGCCTAGGCTTATGGGGTTGCCTACACCATATATGGTATGCACAACCTTTTAAGGAAACTTTTTTCGCGCTGCATATTTTTCGCTTTTAATGACTTTGGTATTTCTATATATTTGAGGCCAAGACCAATTAGTGAATTCTGAGTGCAACAATAATAGAATTCTGATTGTACTTCAGCTACATTGTAGCCTAGCACAATCTACAATTATTTAAAAAAGGGATTAAAGTGCAAGAGAGTTAGATTAACAATATATGTTCTGAAAATACTGATGAATGGCATGAATTTTTGAGAGATCCTAAAGCAAACACAGACTGTTCTTCTGATGAGTCTCAAGAAACTCTCAGTGAAACCCAAGAGATTTTGTCTAAAAACAGTCATAGTGATGTAAATGTTAATGGAGACAGCCTTGAAAGTGCAAATACATGTAGTACTGACTCTGTTGAGGACAATGATGACTGGTGTGAAGTTGAAGAACGTTTCTCAGGTTCATTGGACACTTTGCTACAACCCCAAGAAATGATTAATGGTGTTGACAAAATCATAAGCTTTGCACCGGGAGAAGGGAATAGACCTCTTGGAATATTCATGGACACAGAGTCTGAATATTTGTCATTCCCTGCTATTTTTTGTGGAAAACAAAGAGCTTCTTCCAAAGAGAGTGAAGTGCCTGTCTCATATAGCACTATATGTAAATGGGAATTGAGAAGCAAAGACAGGATTTGCAGGGTCTGTGCCAAATATATTTTACAAACTGAAAAAATTGCAAATAAAGCAAATTCAGGATACCGCAAGAATATCATTAAGAAAATGTAAGACAAAGGGTAAAATATACACAGCTGGTGAACTTAAATCTGATGATTATCTTTTTAAACTTATAAATCTTGATGAGGGCTATAGAGTTTGAAGAAATTTAAGAGGTTTACCCCCATACTTTGAAAAGTCCAAAAAAGATTTGTTTGCAATGATATGTCAACTAGGTAATCCAACTTGGTTCTGCTCATTTTCTGCAGCCGAAACAAGGTGGTCTCACCTTTTGAGGATATTGGGAAGAGTTATACATCAAAAAGATTATAGTGATCATGAGATTGCAAACATGTCTTGGTAAGAGAAGTCAGACCTTATTCAAAAAGTTCCTGTTACTTGTGCCAGAAATTTTGAACACATGGTCCAGTTGTTCATAAAAGATGTCTTGAAAAGCACTGCAATGCCTTTGGGAGAGATAGCAGATTATTTTCACAGAGTTGAATTTCAGCAAAGAGGTTCTCCTCTCATTCATGCTTTATTTTGGGTTAAAGGAGCACCAGCCTATGGAAAGGCACCTGACGACACTTGTACATTTTGTGGACAAGTATGTAACATGTAAAAACAGTCAATCTGATGAAATGAAAGATTTAGTCAATATACAATTGTATAGGCATGCTAAAACTTGCAAGAAACTAGGGCACAATGTTTGCCAATTCAACTTTCCTTTGCCTCCAATGAAAGAAACTCTTATCCTTCAACCTCTTGATGAATTCATGCATGAAGAGAGTCAGCTTAAGATAATTAAAGACAATTATACCAAAGTCAAGGAACTACTTGATGATATGAAATATGCAGAAGATATAACATTCCATCAATTTCTTCAAAAACTACAATTATCAGAGTGTGATTACATTACAGCTATAAAGTATTCCTTGAAACGCCCAACATTATTACTTAAAAGATCACCATCAGGAATAAGGGTAAATAATTATAATACTAACTTATTAAAAGCATGGCAAGCAAACATGGACGTACAAAGGCCAAAGGGATATTAGTAAATTGTTAGACAAAGCTAGCAAAGAGGCAAATTCGGGCAACAAAGATATTGTAAACAGAGTACAGCACATAGGAAATGCATTCTTGAATGCTGCTGAAATAAGTGCCCAAGAAGCAGTTTATCTAGTTTTACAAAAAAATCTGCGTTTTTTGCTACCCTATTTATGACCTGACCAAAAATTAGATAGCCTATTTATGACTGTTGCGGCTGACACAGTTGCCCTAAACATACGTTATGAAGGGCTTTTGTTGAAGGTCTTATTGATAATGATGAAAAAGTAGCTTCTGCTAAGAAACATACCCAATTCAAGACTAGAGTGCTAAAACCATACCCAATTTATAACCAAAATGGCCAAAATTGATACCCTATTTATGAAAAACCCTACCCTTTGGGACCTCACATACAGATACCTATATAGCCCATATAAGGGAGTACGCCCCTCCCAGGTAATTGGTCATGTTACAACTTGTGACATTTTGATGAAGCTGGTGCAGCTTTCGTTGTATAAATGGTCCAATAAACGGATCCCGAAGTTTATTTTATGCGCTGTGCAAGATACTAAAAGACAAGCATCAAGCATACAACAGAAGTAAAGCCCATCATTCATTGCAAAACATAGTTCCATTCAAGCATGTCGTGTTCATTCAGGTTCATTTCCCAGTGATGCAACCGGCAAGTGTTCGTTGTTGTTGTTTTTCAAATTCGGTCATATAGCCCTCAAGCTCCCAGTAGTCTTGGCAGTAGTACAGGATGCAGTTGCCATTAAACGGTAAATGAAAACTTACGATTTTCCTCTTCTCCTAGTGCTACCTCTGCGGCAGAATTTATTGAAGGGTCAGGACGACAGCTGCCGTTAATTTCTACAGACTGGCACCATTATTTACTTTTGGAGTCTCGCAAGTCTTGAGAATTGATCAACTTTAGCGCAACCTTCACCTCAAAACTGGATTTAGAGTGTACACAAGTATTAAAGGAAGCTATTTGCCACTACTCAGAAGGTCAACAAACGAACCTGAACGGAACTCAAGTGTATTAAGGCCTGACTAAAGCACGGAAACGAGGCCATAACAGGTTATCGCCACTTTCTGGATGTACATTTTACGTAACCGAATGAAACTTTCCTAGATTGTAAAGGGCAATAATAGAAAGCACCTGGTTGAGCATTGTTGTCATCATGACAATCATTCCTTATCTATGAAACATAATACCCTCATTCAATGTCTGTTATTTCCTTTTGAAAATGGGGAACACTAAAACGCCTTACCGAAACTCGAACATGTATTTGATTCAAAGATACATAACTAATGTGTAGAGTTCCGCCTTTTAAGGGCAACTGCACATGCTTAGAACTGGTTAATTATGACACGCGACTGAAGACTTTGAATTCAGCGTTCAATTCTTCCTTGTGACTTAATTTTATATATTGTTGGTTTGTTGTCCCATGTTAAAAGGCGTTTCGGTAAAGGAAAATACCTCAATTTTCAAAATCCGTATACTCTCCGACATCTAATAAAGTTTAACATCTCCCTGTTTGACAAAATAGGTTTCCTCGAGTAGTACTCGCGAATCGGCGCCATTTTGTCTGTTTGGCAGCGTGTGGACTGGTACTACTTGGCAAGAATTCACCCTACTCTACTCTACTGCAATAGGAAAATGCTGTTTTGTAGTCTGCAGTTGTCTCCCCTTAGGCCAAATTGTCACAATTTTCAAGATGGTGGACAAGAATTATTAGTTCAAGGTGTATTTGAAGTGAAACGATTGAGAGAATAAAGGTAACAATGTATCTAAAGAACAAAGTTTCTGGTATCTGTAAACATCTTTTTCTTAATTTAGAGATGAAAATTACAAGTTCTTCCGCTTTATGAAATATTTTTCATCTTATACAGATCTCTGTGCACACCTTCGCTAACAGTGGTTTCTCTTTGTTTAAAACATTTCCTCCTCTCTCAATAACTCGTTCGTTTTACTTTTGGCGCCAATTATGCGTTTAATGCGATAAAATAACACTTCTCAGTTTACAATTTGAATATCACTTTTTCACTGTGGCGGGCGCTAGTGAGCACATACAGCCAAACTCTTTCACTAAAACAGTTTCTTTAGGAACTGAAACTTCCCACAAATATGGCCTTGAAGGCCGAATGTGCTTGGGCCAGAGTGTGTATCCGAAAAACAAAAGAGTTATGCTCTAGCTTGAAGAAAGCTCCTGGTGAAGGCAGTGCAAAATTTGGTGCCAGAGTGTTAACAGAAAGGCACAAACTTTATTCTGAACATTTTAAAGAGTATTCACAGTTTACTCTTAACCAGTATGATTTCAACTGTGTGAGCAAGGTAATTGACGAAAAGATTTCTTCCCGGAAAAACAAAGAAGACAAGGCAGTCTATTTGTCAACATTTTCAATAGCTAACTGGGATGAGGGAAAGACCATAACCAAAGAAATGAAGACAGCACATTCATTAACGAACTGTAAGGCTTGTGCACTAGTCAACTCAAACTTGCAAGCTACTTTCCCACTCAGCAAGAAGTGCATGACGATGAAAAAAGGCCCCCTTAATGAAATTCAGCGGGATGCTAACAAGCATACTGCTCAACACACAGTTCAGAAAGGCTCAAAAATTACAAACAAACAACTTAAGGTCTTGGGACAGGTAATTTATTCCACGTACGAGGAGAAATGTAAAGAGAACTTTGGAAAGTCACTTAGTGACATTCTGCTCCTTGTCCCTGAAGCTGGACTTGAAAAGAAACTTTCTCCTGTAGAAAAAAGAAAGTTAAAAAGAGATCAACAAAGGCAAATGAAAAATGATGTTGAAATGAATGAAAATGACACTGATCTACATCTAAGTTCAAGGCAATCATACAGGGGTAGACAAAACCACAGACTGGCTCAGGCCTTTGAAAGTAGGGAGGAGGCTACAGAAAGAGCAAGAATAACACCTCCTAAAAGAAAAGCAAAATCTCACACCCCAGCAACAGAGAACATCACTGGAGACCTGGATCAGCTCCTGAGTGACATAAAATCATGGCCTAAAGGTACCACAAACTGGTCTGAGAAAGCTAGGATCTACAAAATACGGATGGTTGGCCAGGATGCAACACCCCCCAATGGAGGCCAAATGATCAAGTCATTTCTACAGAAGAAAGGAGTTGATATATCATGCTATGAGTCTTCAAAAAACCAGATTGACCCTAAAGACCACTCCAAAGGTAGTGAACTTATTAAAGTTTTAAAACTAAAAAGTCTCTGTATATGTACTGTTTAAACATATTTTAATACAAATGGATTAAATAACTCATATTTTTCAGAACTACATGTACAATTAAGTCTCTACAAAAGACTCTGAAGGACAAAATTTAATTATGTTTTACAAATTATCGTATCAAGCTTTGCCTATTGTTTATGTTTAATTTTTTAAGACAATGAGCCTTTTGTTGTCTGTTCCTTAGGGATTTTTCGTCCGGTTTCACGAAATTATACTCGGGTCATATCGGATTTAGTCGGCAAATTGTCACTGATGACATATTTTCCCTAAGGGTAACCTACTTGGGAAAACAAAGACAAACCATTCGGGGGTGGGTCAGTAAATTTCAAGAGCACGTCAACAGCTTTGACTAAACTTTTGTAATACCGCGCGCGCATGTTTCGGCCTTACTAGCTCAGCCTAACTGAACTTTACTTTTATTTAAGTCGTTAATTAAAATAATTGATACTTAGAATATAGCTTGTATTATCCGTGTTTTAGCAAGCAAGCGGCGGTCAGTAGCTGGAAGCGATGAGAACGGTTTCTCTTTAAATTTACTTCGTGCATGGCTTAATAGTTATTTAACCAATTGCGCATGGATCTACGAAAACCATAAACGAAAACAGAACTGTTGTCGATCGGCAAGAAGAAAAGTTTACCTTTTGCACCTTTCCACGTTTAAATGATTTCGCTGTTCGCTCATTGATTGCTCGACTGCTAAAAAAAACTCAGAAAAGAAAAAAACAATACAGTGAAGACACACCGCTTGATTTTTGTTTTCTGGTCTATTGAAGCAAGTAAACATCGTTGTTGAAGGCAAAACAAAACGTGCGATTTCGCACCTTTTTCCGTTTCAGTGATTTTTTTCTCCGGTTGGCCAAAAATTCTGAAACAAAAATCTTTATCATCACCGCTCGATTTTTCTTTTTTGGTCTCAGAAAACTCAGAAACTCAAAACTCAGAAGAGAAAAGAATACAGTGAAGACACAACGCTCGATTTTTGTTTTTTGGCCTATTGAAGCAAGTAAATATCGTTGTTGAAGACAAGACAAAAGGTGCGATTTTCGCACCTTTTTCCGTTTCAGTAATTTTATTCTCCGGTTAGCCAAAAATTCTCAAACAAAAATCTTTATTGTCGCATTAGGTGAGCGAAAAAAAAATAGTGTGACTTGTTTGGAATTGCTTGGGCAAACCGTTGTTTTTTTATTCCTTATTCCTTTTTTCGTGACGACTCCCTACCTCGCACGCGCTCATGTTTGTCGCCGATTTGTTTCTGCCCACGCGACGCCGCTCAAATATAAACGAAGGCGGGCCATTCACTAATTTGGGGTATTGTTCTGCAGTTGAAAAGCTCAAATTTTATCAATGATACTTGCATAAATAGCCTCGTAAACGCAAGCCATAATCACTTTAGACAATCCCTGATTGAGAGAAGAGCTAAGGAAAATGAGTAAGTTTTATGAAGTGTCGAAAGTGCTCGATAAGCGCACGGACGCTCACGGTCGTGTTCAGTATCTTGTTCGCTGGCGTGGCTATGGAAAGAAGAACGATAGCTGGGTGGATGAAGCCGATACAAACGAGCGCCTAAAACAAGTCTTTAGGACATGCCACCAAGGAACTCCAGGCTTGCTGCAGACCTTGGCTGTGTTAGTTGCAGAGAAGCTGAACATGAAGAAACCACCAACAACCAGCATCGTGAGACGTGCGTCCGTTACCATGCCGATGGATGCCGAGACCTTTAAAGAGTTGTTCGGTGGACTTCCTTCCGTGCCAAATCTCTTGCGAGCGATGAAGTTTTCTGTGCCCATTCACGAGCTTGCGCCATAATGCCTGCCGGATGGTCACTAAACACTTTTAAAACCTCTACGACTTGTCGGTTGCAGCCCGGCAAGCCTGTCGAGATTGCTCTCTTAGAGCGTAAAAAAGTGTTTTTTGATCATTCGGGGTGTTTGCGCTGTCAAGGCGGGAATGGAGCCCCCGTCGCTTGCAAAGACGTGGTACGGAAAGTAGTGTTCGGTTCAACTCTTTTAAAGGTCTCATTCTACCGTGAGCGGAACAAGCAAGCCGAGCGGAAGCCCAAGGAGCGCACGAGACTAACCTGGGCGAAGCCAAGATCAGTCGCCAAGTGAACAACAGTGACCTACCGCTGGGTAGTCACTTAAACAAACGGCTCCTTTAGGAGCCACCAAATATAAGAAAGCATTGACCAACTCGAGTGTGTGATACTTTTCTATTTCTCTTTTCTGGTCCTTTTTTGTATTCATTAAATTATTTGCCTTAAAAAAAAGCTCAGCATTCAATCCACCTCGATTTGAACGGAAAGCTCCATACGTCTCACTTTTTAGATCGCGCTAGTCGCGTGCATCCCCGGGGTTGGTATCACTGAAATAATCATACTAAAATGGGCTTTATTCAGTGACCTTTAACCCAGTCGCCCTTTTGAACTAGCCTGGTAATTTGACACCGATGCCAGTTGGCACTGTCAAAAGCGTGGTCTATTCATCAATCATGGAGGAAGCAGGGCACGAGGCTTGGTAAGTGAGAAGTTAATGCATCCGTATTAAGTACTTCTGCCTGCGACCTATCTCCGTTTGCAAACGCGAAAGTATTTCTTAGTCAAACAGCACATCAAAGCTCACAGTAAAAGCTCATAAATCCGCCGGTGGTTCAGTGAAATGAGCTAAATTTATTCTCGATGAAATAGCTGCCGTTTCCAACTTGACGGATTACACACAACAACAGAAAGTATTAGTGTAGATTTTGAAGTGCCTGTTGAGCGACGGACCACAAAATACACCTCAAATAGATATCACACTGATGGATAAGAATGCTGCACTATAAATCTCATCGGTTTAGCATGCTATGGAAATCTAATGCCAAAAATATATATGACCAAATTCAGGATATCAAAATACTCTACTCGTGTTACACTCGCGCTGACAACAATTTATTAAATGGACTGCTTCTTGCTCTCAGACCTGGTGAAATGATTCTCACATTGTCAGAAGAAAAAGAAAAAAAAGTCAAGTCAAGCCCTTCCATTCCTCTCCAATTTAGTTTCTGGAATTGTCCAAACTCATCACTGACATTTCTTTTTATCTTATTTTATTAGTGAGATATTTCCAGTTCCAGGAAGCTCTGGACTAGGTGGAGTGGGTCAAGGTAAACTACTACTCTATGCCCTAAGTAAATGGCATATAATAATGTTGAAAATTTGACATGGTAATTGATAAGATTTTATAATTTATCAAATTATTTCTAAATTCACAGGAGTTAAGAGAAAAAGGGATTCACATGGTAAATATTACTTTTCAAGGTGGAGTTTGAACAGTTTAAAAAAAGAAGAAATTTGAGTATTCCATTTAACATACTACTTTTTTCAATTATTTTATTTAGAACAATTAAAATGGGGCTGTGGGTTCATTGGTGGCCCCATCACCACAGAGGAAAACCCTGACTCGGAAGACCCTGACTCTGAAGACCCTGACTCTGAAGACCCTGACCGCAATTACCATTCAGCTGTTACCGAGGTCATCTCGGATTCCGAAGATGACCTCTTCTTTTTAGATGGTGAGTTAGCAACCACTTGTCATTGTATCTAAATCATATTTAATAACAAAGTTCAGGATCAAGGCAATTAACCAACAAAATTTTTATACTGTTGATAGGTGACAAACATATTTTTACATTTTCAGAAGTGTTGCCCAGAGAAAATGACGAGAGAGCAGAGGAGGTGGATGAGGAGGAAGAGGGAGAGGCCGTTTGGAGCGAAGAGGAGTGGGAGGAGTGGGAGCAGTGGGAAGAAAATGAAGAGAATGAGGAAGATGAGGAGGATGATGACGATAATGAGGAGGAAGAAGACGAAGACGCTGACGATGAGGAGGAGGAGGAAGAGGAGGAGGAGGAAGAAGACGAGGAGGAACTGGGAGGAGGTGTCCTGACCGACCTTTGCGTGGTCTGTGTAACCAGACCACGGAATGCAAGTTTTATTCATGGCGACACAGGGCATCAAGTTTGTTGCTTTGAATGTGCAACAAAATTAAAAAATGAAAGAAAAAGATGCCCTGTGTGCTGGAAAAAAATCAAACTTGTGGTTAAAAATTTTTTTTAGTGACAGTTAATTTTAATGTAATTAGTATATGTTATTACTATAATTTTTCTTTGTAAATATTATTTATTTTTTATTACTAAGAAAATAATATAACAGGGATTAAATAAACTTTGTGTGGTCATTGCTTTTGCAAATTTGGTGGCTCCTAAAGGAGCCGTTTTTGTTTTTTGGACAAGTTCTGTAATGTGAACTTCAGCCCTCTTGTTCTTCGTGGTGGTTGTAAACATGCATGCTCCCTATCTGGCTGTCAGGGGCTTCTTCTTCATCTGAGCTGTCTGGACTGGCAGGCACGTTCGACTTCACGTAACTTCTCCGTTTTCTTTTGAGGTTGTGGCATCGGGCAAACATCATCCTGTTTTCTTGTTCCATGACCTTTAAGAAAAGACAACACTTATTGTTTTGATTTAAAAATGTAGCAGCTTATAAGTTATTTATCCCTTGTAATTTGTGATGGTTATAATACTGAGTCAAGTAAAATTCAGGGAGTAATCATGCAAGTATTTTGAAATTACAAGATGAATTCTACAACGATTAATCCTATCGCAAACATTTATAGTATCAATAGATAGCAATTTTTTTAGAGTAGGAGGACATCAAGAGACTCTTTTATGGAAAAAATGTCGAAATTTATATTTACAAACCAAGAATTTTGTTACAGGTAGATAACGTTAAATGCTTTGCCTACCTGAACTGTGTATTTTGAGTTTTTTCCTCCTTTTTGTGATCCACGATGGAATGCCTGGGATTGCCAATGGTTCTTTTTTTCCACAGGCTGGCAATTAAACTGCATCAAAGTACCATGCATCTCCAGAAACTGTGGTACATGATATACAAATGCTGAAAAAAAAATACTAAATTTATTTTTATACCACAAAGTTTCACTTAGAAGCTACCTACTTATATAAGTACAATCACTTTCAGGCCTATCTATCTGCTAATAATAAAAACTAGATGCATTGTGAAATTATTATTTAATTTCATCATCATTACTTCCATCCAGAAAGACATTTGTTAAGAGGATAATTTTTGTTGACGTACTGTGAATGTAGGGGGTGATGTCGTCATCATAGTAAATTTCAAGAAAGAGCTTTCCCCACTCCCGCACATGTTTCTTAAAGCTCTGAGGCTGAAGGTAGTCAGGATCATTTTCTTGAACCTGCAGTGCCCGCATCAAAGTCTTAAAACCCTACAACAAAAAGCAAATGCAGATAACAATTAAACATCATTATTAATTGTCTGTACTAAAAAAGGGCTGCCACTTGACAGAAAAATAAAAATTTTCTGCCTTTTCTCCAAAGTGTTTTTGGATAGTTGGGGAATTGTTCAATAAAACTGATGCCTGATATTTGCAGCTTAATTCCAAAGAAGTCAATAGCAAAAGGTGGATAGAGCTTGTGCTTGCAAGCAACTTACATTCCACAAATCATCTATGCCCTCTGCATCTTCGGTACCCACAGCTTCCATAACATTTTTAATGTTCAGTTTCTCCAAAACGTTTTGCAATTCTTTTCCTGATGTTCAAAGAAAATATAAATATTTAGAATTATGAATAAAAAACAGGGTTTAAATTTTTAACTTCTTAGTCTTGTGGCTAGTGATAAGTTTGGAGCGCATAAGACTTGCTCAGGAAATCATAGGTTATAAATGCATACTGAATTTGATTGTGTAGCCATGCCAACTATGTTATTAACAAATGTAGATATATCATTTCATATACATTACATCATGTAGATATATTGTTAACTTATTACCATTTAGACTTGTCCACTTTGTTTCTACTTTTTCTGCGAGTTGGTTATATTCTTCAAAAAATTTGAATTCCACTTGAATTCTCTCCATTTCTTCTGTAAGAATGTCTGGGCAATCGTTGTTGATAACAACCTCAACAACCTATATTGAGACAATAAACAACACAAAATTAATAAGTGTCTGTTTTCTCATTCATTTGATATATGTTTTATGTAGAGGTAATGGAGTGTGTGCATTGTCGTGTAATAAAAAATAAAATCGAAAACCATTCAGTGGATAAAGTCAAGAAATTGTAATATTATAGACGATAAATAAAGAAGGCAGTTCACCAAGTTTAAGGGGTGTGCGCTGTCCCAAAGTTGAGCTATTCGTCGAAATGTTCTGCGCAAAATTATAGAGCCTAGTATGGAGCCGCCATGTTGGAGGACCTCCTTACTCCTCCAATATGGCGGCCGGAAAATAGTGTTAACATCTGGAACTTACTTTGGCTCTCGGACGACTGATTATCAGAACCGAACCAAAAAATATTTACAAAAACACTTTTCCTAATACTTTAACTCCTAAAATGGCTAAAGCGATCTTGGCTTCATGTCACGCACCGCCGTAACTCCAAAATTCAAAATGCGCATAAGAAAATGGCATTTCTCTATATACTATATGATACTTGTAGGCTCACCTGATGGAATAGCAGTCCCATTATTCTTAAAAATAAATGTAATGTGTCCACCACAACAAACTCAAAAGGGATGTTAAGAAGAGGAGGCATTTTGCATCCTTTCCTTGCAGCAGTGGTGGAGCGCTGGCACAACCCAGTGCACTCTGACAGCTTTCTCTCAATTGGCCACTCATCAACTGGAAAAAGATTCACATAATATAATTAGATTCTGATATAGACTGTCTGAATGTAGATGTGCATTTTTTGTATGTTGTTAGAGAATATTTAGTCAGTCTACTAGTACTTCTATATTTCTATTATCGCCTTGCTTGTTGTTGGCTCTGTGATGATGCATATGAAATTAAAATACAAAATGTCAAAAAGAAATTCTCCCTACTTACTATCAAGGTTGTTGATTTGATCCTTGCAGCAATAACACCAAATACAAAAGTATTTGGAGCTAGCTCCATTTAGTCCATAAACAAGAGCCAGAAACTTCCAGTCGGAACAACAATACCTGTTAATAAACAAATTATTAAACGTAAATTAACCAGTAAACACCTTTAAGGTCATTATTTGTTAGTATCTGAGGTGTTTTGTTTATGTTTAGAATGCATGAAGCTGATTTTAAATGTCTGTGTTTAAGTCAGCAATCGGCATTGTCAAGCCAATATGAAAACATGATTTAGGACTTATTCATCTGAGGCTTTTAAAGAGAAAGGAGTGATCAGTTAATCTTAGAGAAAAGACAACACTCACCACTCAACATCAAAGTGTTCGCCATCAATTGATATTCCTTCTGCTTTCAAATCATCGATTTCTTGGAAGGTCTGCCCAAGGCAAGCTTTCAATTCTTCATAGTCTTCTTTACCTATGGAATGGTAATAGGCATGATTCACTGACTGTGACATATTTTGAGCACCAAAGCAAAATTAACAAGAAAGATTGGGAACTGTTTTTTTTTAATTAATATAATGACTCTTGGTTAAATGTGTTTGAAGGCTTTGCATATGAAGGCAAAGGGTTTGCAAATGGTAAATGCAGACTTAACTAGAGAGCAAGACAAGGTGTTTTTCTATGGGAGACTAAGATTTGACTAAACTCTCGTGAGACATATTTGTTTCAGAGACCATTTACCACCCCTTAAAGAGAAACCTGGTATTGAAGCTTGGCATCTATGCGACAGGAATTAAAATGTTAAGATATTAAAATCTCTGCACTTACCATTGTAGAGTGCCAGAGTATACTGGTATTCGTAAGTAGCTTTATTTTCACACAGAATGTTGAACACAGCCATAACTGTGCCAATCCTTTTGCTTGTCCTCCTCCCATCAGCTGCGAATCGGAGTTTAATTTTGGAACCATCTTTTTTGATGGCATCCTTAACTTCCGGTATTGCGACTAAATACTGCAAAACATCACGAATACTCCTCCGGGCACCATCAGCTTGTTTGGCCTGCAATTATTTATGACCAAAAAAAAATAAATTGCAAATTATTATGCTTGCCACAGTCGCACACGTATTGAACACTACAAATCAAAATAAACTTACTCTAATATATTAGTTCAAGGAACCAGATCACACAATTTAAGGCAATTTCAGCACTGACCAAATTGTCATTAAATAAACAGAAATATCAAATTGACAGCTTAAAACGGTAAAAACACTAAAAACAAACATAGAAAGGCCAACAAGAGCCATGGATGGTCATAATAATTATGATTATCAAAGATGATTATTAAAGACTTTTGATGATAAGGTTGCTCATCAGCAAATGCCAAATATAAATGGGATATGAATGGTCGTGTTCTCTAATAATTAATTTACCTCCGGGATTTGAATTACTTGGATCTCCTTGTTTTGGGACTTCCTTTCCTGTTTGACTGCGGACAGTGGCGGGACGTGACTTCTAACTTTTTCAGGGAGCGCCATCCTGAGTTCGTGGAAGGCTTTGTCACTTACAAGTCCTTCATCCTTCGCCGCCAAGATCCTTTGTACGACTTCGTGAGCGTAGCCCTCGTCATCATCGCCGTCATGTTGGTTGTCAGATAGTGGGATTACAAGTTCACGGCCGCTAACATAAAATTTAACCTGTGTGAAAAAATAAACAGAGCATCTTAATAACTACGCTTACGTTCGTCTGCACGAGTAAAATCAGGTAAACTACGTTAATCAACAAAAAATCGCAAAATAAATGACTCTGAGGTCGGCAAGAAGGAAACAGATGCGGCAATGAGGATTAAATGTTAGGAATATAAACGTGTAAACAACAGCAACGAAACAGCAACTGCGTGTAATTAGCCGCCATGTTGTCAGCCATCTTTTTTTCAGCGGTTTCAGCTCAAAGCCCGCTGAAAGTTATCGATATACCGTGGGCACACTACATACGTCACCCTTTCAGCTTGTACAGCGATGGCATCATATCTCATCATATGGCTACGTAGCTTCTTCATAAGAACAATTTGCCGCAAAGCGAATTAAAAGCAAAGAAAATATATTTGAGTTTTAAATCAGAGGTAAATAATTGCAGTAAACTCTGGCAAAAAATAGTAACCAAGCTGTTTTGTCTTCACGTGGTATCGCCTGCATAAAAAGTTTTATTTCAGACGCGCTCACTAAGAATCTTTGGTTATAGCGTGAAAGGAATAAACAGCGACAGGTGAATGTAACACTGAGTAATTACCAATAAATTTTCGAAATGATACGTACCTCGATTGGTTTAAATTCTGCTGGTAAAATCTCTACAGCATTTCGGAGGAAGGCTCCGATTTTTTTTCTCTTCAAAGACCGCGCAGCCCTGTCCACGTCCCAAAAGCTTTTGCGGCTGACGTTAAATTTTACTGTGTTCTTTACAGGGTCAACTGCAAGGCGACTTTGGTCAACTTCCTGTCTTAGAAGCTGAAGTTCCTGGCGAAGCTGGAAATTCTCCGCTCTTCTCCCTGCCAATTCCACCGCCTGGCCATTATTTTCGGCTCGTAGCTGCTGAACGTCAGCCTGCAGTTGGCGAATATGCTGGTCGTACGCCTCAAGGAGTGGCAAAGAGATAGCAGACTGCTCTACCTCAAAATGCCTCGGTCCGCGTTTGTAGAGGACGTTTGGCGCCTTCTCTATCTTAAACTTGGAAAACATTGCCTAGAAAACTTTTTCGACGATCTAAACACGAGCAAAATGGTTGTTGTCAAGTGACAATAGCGAAATGATTGTTGTCAAGCACGCGTCTCTATAACCATTTACCTCATTAGAATAACTAGAACTCAATGACCATTCATGACAACAAGAAAACAATGGTGTCAACTAAGCGCGAATTTCAAAGACGCTCAGCTGCACTCAAAACATGTTATACGCCGGTAACTTTTTTAAATAACCAATTCGGAGAACAAGCTGAATAGAGGTCTTCATTAGAACTTTATTCATGTTGTGCACAAGACCTGATAATGGTTAGCGGCACGCGCTTCTACATGGAAAGTAAAGTTTTTGTCAATTAATGGTTTGTTGACGATTAAGAGACAAAGACGATAAAACAATACACAACTAGCCACGAAAGCGTTCAAGTTATGAATACTTTAGTGGAACTAATGCAATGAAAGTGTTTGGTAACTAAATTCCCCAAGAATCCTGTCACCATTTCTTAGATTGACTAATTATAAACTTTAATATGTTTGGAAAGAGTAAAAATCGATTAGTTTGAATTGGGGGAGTAACAGCACTAATAGCGCAATTGTGTTTTTAAATAACACGAAAGGCGCTTTTGTTTTCTTATACTTAAAGACATTCAATAATTTTATCATGACAATTTAACCCTCCCAAGAGTTTACTGATATTTCGAACATAATTGATAGTGGCGGAAACTACGGCAGTTCGTCGCTGCAAGTAGGCTACTTTCCACGCAGCGTGTTTGGCTTACTAGCGGCTGGCCTATTGCAGAGCATTAAACAGACCAGAAAAAAAGGCTTATTTCTTCGCTTCACTTTTCTTTGCCGATGACTGGGTTTTACTTGCAGTTTATTTTTCGCTTTTTCATTTGTATTTTAAAATACACACCCTGGCAATTTAAGCGTGCGTTTCTGAACGTTGGCGTT
The DNA here is from genome assembly GCF_964199315.1 of Orbicella franksi. Lineage (NCBI taxonomy): Eukaryota > Metazoa > Cnidaria > Anthozoa > Scleractinia > Merulinidae > Orbicella > Orbicella franksi. Next base: position 4,863,068 of record NC_138154.1, on the reverse strand, counting down.
CGCCGGTTTGCAACAAGAAAGAAATAACTTCTACAGCCCGCGCTTCATGTAACAAATTTTCCCTTCCGTACCCCGGAAAAATGTCGCTGTACTGAGCGACATTTCCCCTACCCCACCACGAGAAGGGTGATATTGTCAGCATCTGGTCGTCAGCGAAGATTTTGAATCTCGCGCTCAGAAATTGGCTGAGAGTCGGTTCTTTGTTCTAGAAACAATAGCGCCTTTCAAGCTGCAAACAATAAAAAATGCCCATAAACGGTGTGCCATTGTCCAAAAATTAAACACAAAGTCTGATATGTTCTAAATTGAGATGTAATAGATCAAAAACGAGTGCAAGTTTTTCATCAGGGGTTCCAAACACCGAGAAACAGATGAAAGCACGACGCCGAAGGCGGAGTGCTTTTATTGTTTCGAGGTGTTTGGAACCCCTGATGAAAAACGAAGCACGAGTTTTTGAGCTGGCTTCTCAAAGTAGCATGAGAATTTTTTTCGAAGAATAGGTAATTAGTAGGCGTGCTCAATAGGTTATTGTCTGTTTTTTATTCATATGGTAAATGAAATGAATCTTTTATATGCGGCCATGTGGGCAAGTTTTAAAGGTTAAATTTTTAATAAATTAACATTATGCCGCGTGATGGAGATCGAGTGGAGATCAGAACGTTTTCGAGTTCCAAAAACCTCTTCTCAAGAAAATGTTTTGGTGAATGATGCTGTTCCAGTTTCAACTAAGTATAAAAACAAGTGGGCTGTGAACATTTTGCCGAATGGCAGAGGTTGAGAGAGGTTAAAGTTCCGGTATTAGATTGTGGCGGTCTCTTCAAGGACTACGATTTACACAATGTTACCGCTGTGAGTGTAGATATTGCTGGAATGGACGCTCTGTCACTGAACTATTGGTTGTCAAAATTTGTGATGGAGGTAGCTAAAAAGTCCGGTGAAAGATACCCTCCGAAGTCTGTTTATGGTATCATTTGTGCCCTCAAGCGTTATTTGGAGGAGAAAAATGGATCAGAAGCTTTGAATCCTCTGGACGCTAGTGACAAAAGGTACTTGACAACTTTTAGACCGAACTGGTTAGTAATTTAAAATGCACTGTTTCAGGACTTTAATTTTGTGTGTTATTTTTTGAAGGTTTGTCCTTTTCCGACGTTGCTTAGATGCCGAGATGAAGAATGGCGTTCGAGAAGGGCTTCACATTAAGTGTAAGAAAGAGGAAAAGGAGTTTGTGAGCGAGCAAGAAGAAGCAGTATTCTGGCAAAAGAAATTGCTGGGAACTACATCAGCTAAGTCGTTATTGAACACGATCTATTTCTACAACGGAGAAGTTTTTGGGTTGCGGGGGGGAGATCACAGAAATATTGTTGTAAACAACTTTGAAATTGGTCCAAATTTTATTAAGTTTGAAGAAAATGCCTCTAAAACTTATCATGGAGGTCTTTGTGATCTGAAGTATGTGCCGCGAGTGGTCAAGCACGTTTGTCATTCTATTGAGGAAAAGCACGAGCCGTGCCTTGTTGAGATATTCAGATTGTATGTAGGGTTAGTTGAGACTCATGCAAAGGAAGTTACTGCATTTTACTTTAAGCCATCAAAAACTAGGTTCGCATTCGATAAAGCGCCCGTAGGCATCAACAGCTTGAACAAGATTTTGCCTGACATGTGCGACGCGGCAGGCTTTAAACGCAAAACCGCTCACAGTTTGCGCGTTACTTGTGTTTCCTCCCTGTTCAATTCTGGGGTTGAAGAAAAATTGATTCGCGAAAGGTCGGGGCATCGTTCTAATGCATTGTTGCAGTACGAAAAGCCTACAGAAGGAAATGTGTCTAAAGTTTCAAAGATCCTAGGTCCAAGTGTTGTTAGTACAACTACATGTTTTACCACAGAGAAACAGGATCAATCTTTAACGGATGTTGTGTTCCAGAAAGGAAAATTCAAAAACTGTACAATTAATGTAACGATGTCTAAGAAGGAATAATATGTTGCTGTATTGTTGTTGTAAGCAATGATTTAAGCGGGAAAAATGCTGTATTTAGAATTATAATTAAGACTGATTAAAATTCAAGTTTCTTGATCAGTGTCTTGATCAGTTTTTGAACTAATCTACCGTGTGTTGATCGGTATGTTCATTGGGTATCAACATACATGCACCTGACCCAATTGATGCGAGCTGATTGGGTCATCAGCTCACGAATAATTAATGAGTTTGAGAAAGTAATTTCAAACACTTGAAATTTTTAAACAGATTTTAACATAGTAAATGGTTAAAACAGATTTTAAATGATTAAATTTTCACATACATGTAGTAACTGGTTTGAGCAAATTTTAATTTGTTCATTTGCAGAGTTCCGAGTAAGACGAGCCCTTAAAAAACAGAGGAGGTGATATTTCAGTTCCAGTTCCACGTACAAATGGGCAGATAAGAGCTGACATTAAGCAGCGCATTGCGAATGGAACATACAATGTTGGTGTTCCTGTGGTGGCAAGTGAGATTTCCAAGTTAGCTATCAGCAATGAAGGTGAAGTTATACAAAAGAAAATTGATGTCAATGCCAGAAAAATCCCCTTCAAAGATATCAGGAAAGAAGCCCTAACAAGGAACAAGTCCTTTTTAAAAATCAAAGATGACAACTATTACACCCAGTTGAATAGGGAGGAAATAATATCAGAATTGCAGAAAATTCATGAAGAAGTCAGTGATGATGTTGATGAAATGAGATCCTCTTTAAAAAAATATCAGCGCCAAAGACACTGGCTCCTCTGGCATGACCAATCCACACTTGCCAATTATGGTCACATGCTCTTTTGTGTTCGAGAACTTTATGACCCTGCTATACACTTCACACAACAAGAAATGATAGACAAAACAGGCAAAGATATTGACATACAAGCCACTATTGAGGAACCACAGCTTTGCATTCCGGGACAGAGCAGATCAACGGTAGAAGACCAGATGAAGTTTGTTCCAACAAGGCAAGAAGACCTCAGGGATCTAAAGAACCCTGTACTGACAGATTGTGGGATAGAAGTTTGTGACATCATGAGGTTCATGAATGGAGACAATCCAGCAGCTGAGATGGAGGATGGCACCCAACATGGAGGAAACTATGGATGACCAGGTTGTGATGGAAACATCAATTCAAGCCATGACTTGGAGTACTCCCTTCAAAGAAGGTACACAACCTTGAGCACCAAAAAAAAAATTATTCTCTTTGGGCCTGCTGGAAGAAAAGAAGGTTTCCATCCATTTAAAGACATGAAAGTTGAAGAGCTGAGAGCAGAGCTGACTGCAAGGGGAAAGTCTGATGAAGGGAATAAAGTAGATCTGTAAAAGAGATTATCAGAGTTGCTGGGAGGAACAACAAGACTTCCTGCACTTCTACACAGCAATGAAAACTTTGATGTCTCAGTCAAAGAACTGAACATTGAGTCATATGAAGTTTTGTTTTTCGAAGCTTTGCTCTGTTCAATGAATCACATCAAAAATGTCCTACAGGAACTACCCCATCATATCACGGACATTGACACTCTAATAAAACTCAAAGAGATTCTTGCTGTGCAAATGAGAAAAGACAAACTGCGGGGGATGGACTACCAAAAGACACTTATTTACATCACCATTGCTCTGTGCCAATTTGCAAACCATGAGGTTAAATTGCTCTTGGTGACTCTTAGTGAAATGATTGAAATCTACTATGCCCAAGAGGAGAAACGATCACCAAAGATGATTCTTCGCCTACATAATCTCTGTTGGAGGCATGCAATTCAATGTCGCAGAGTCCTGACCCCAC
>NC_138154.1:4746780-4851780 GCF_964199315.1 Orbicella franksi | reverse complement strand
ACAGCAAAATTATTTTCATGTCTCACGAGTTTTTAGGAATTTTGCAAATACTTTTACGTCGAAATCTTGTTCAAACACTGGCATTTACTCAGCATTTTCACCTTCTTCAAGACTTATTCAAAAGGGGAACACTCAAATTGAAATATTTTACAAATATTAGAATTCCTTCCAACAATGCTCTGGAAAAAAAGGAAAGGAACTTAAAAGACTGACTTGTGAAAAGGTAAAATACAGATTGCGTAATCAATTTGAGGTTTGTGGGGCTTTTTTCCTGGGCTAGGTTTGTTTTTTTGCCACATTCAGAGCTATTTGTTCAAGGGGGATGTGTAAAGTAGAAAAGAATAAGTTAATCCTTTCTCTCCAAATATTAAAGGAATTTGTGTACGATGTCGACAGTCCCTGGCAAAAAGAAAAAATCAGTTAGAATCGCAGGAATTGGGTGCCACAGGAGGTGTGGAAAACATCACAGAAGGTCTATGTGGTCTAAGCTTGGTGAGTTTCTTCAGTGTTTATGAAAAATTTCCATCCAATATAGTTAATGAAAGTGGAAAACTTGACGCATTCTCTGAATTCTCCCTTCTCTGCCCTTTTCAGGGGTTCAACCCACGCGGGAGAAGAGCGTATCCAGGATAACTTGCATGCGCATCCTCAAAATGCCGTCATTACCGCCCGTCAACGACTGGGCAAGACCATACATGGCACAAGAATTGTAAAAGCGTGCCCTGCCCAGATAGCCAATCACATCCCAGAATATAGCCAAATAATAAAGGTTTTAAATTAATATATGGCTTCTCAACTTTTTTTCTAAATGCTCCAAATGGAAAATAATACTGAGTAGTAACTGGATAAAGATATCAGGATAGGTTACCAGTCAAATAAATTAATTATCGAATATTACTTTCCAGCTCGCATGCGACTTGCACTTTTATACATGACACCCCGCGCTTGCACACGGTTGATTTCATTTTGAAGCCATCCAAAGCAATGTGTCCACTTTTTTGTCAGGTTGATGAACAAGCGAGTGACTGTAATATTACTACCATTACTTGTCCTGTAACTGTTGGTGATGAATCACTGCCAGAAGGTTCCACATCCAGACGGCAGAGCCTTTTTTTTCCGTAAGAAGATTCCGAAGAGAGTGATGAAGGCTCCAGTCTAGACAATGAGTCCCATGTGCAGCTTAATCGCTTCTTACAGCTTCGAGACGTCAGTCCAGTACGTCACACGTTATAAGTGCGTGGAATACAGCGCACGAGCGTACTAAACGCAGATACCTACGGAAAGCTCAACAATGTATATCTGTAATGCTTGATGTCCTGGCACCTGAAAATTCGCAAGAACTGTGGACGGAGCTTTGTGATCGTCATTTTGTAAGCAGAGAGAGTCAGGTTGTGGTCAAAGGCAGAAGTGAAAAAGAGACGGAGCTTCTTAATGCTCCGGACGACAAATACTCTCACTGATTGATGGCAGATAAGTTATCCCTTAAGGAGATGAGAGAGTTTATTCCAACCGTTACTAGCTATCGCTACAACATTGCCCAACGCCACAGGCTGTTACATGGAAGGGCTGCTCCTCTTCCAAACCAGGAGAAAAAGAGATTGAGGATTGAACCTGAAAAATTAGAACATTTTGTTTCTTTCATAATGAGTCCACACATAATTCAAGATGTTCCTTTTGGGGAAAAACTTCTGAAATTGTCAAGTGGCGAGATCATAAAAACACCCAATGTGATCAGAACAATGATACCAGAGCGCATTGTCCAGCAGTATCAACAATATTGCTGTGAAACCAACTTTGAGCTTATGAGTAAGAAAAAGCTACAGAGAGTTTTGGCGGTGTGTTCTTCATCTGTTCGCAAGTCTCTGCAAGGACTTGATAACTTTTCAGCACAAGGAGCGGACGCATTTAATCATTTAGAGAAACTCGTAGACAACCTTGTTGACTGTGGCAAGACTAAGCAATGGGCGAGGGAAATTAACCAGCAACTTCGTGTGTCGAAGCAGTACCTAAAGGGCGACTATAAGGCGGGTGCATATTTCATAATTAGGCGTTGCCTTTGCGGAAGTGATGTAGTAGACTTCTTACTATGATACACGGCTACCTTTTTCTTTCTCTCCAAGTCCTTTTTATGCTTAATTCACGAAACAAGAGTTTGCAATTCACTGTAATACACTTACACACATGTATACAACGCCGAGAATCGGTTAAGTAATCTTTTTGAAATGTCGATGCGCATGCGTTGCTTTGCAAATATGCACTGAATCACGCGGTTGTCATTTTACTTTTTTTAGGTACATGCAGTGGAGTCCTCAGAGGTTCCCGATCATTGTCGAATTTATGCACTAAGTGATCCAAGTAATGCAGAATTTCAGGGCTCCTGCGATCATCTCCACAATGAGTCATGTGTGCAGTGTTATGAGTTAGAGGAAGTCATGCGTACCATAGAAGATGAGTGTTCAATTGCGCTTTTGTCAGCAGAAGATCAAGCTGACATGCTGCATACTATCAAACAGGCAACGGATGATATCATTAGCTGGAAAGCCCATCAGCTACGTTCAGTCCACCAAGCTGAGGCAAAGCATTCAGTTTTAGCCAAACTCGACAGCCGATTGGTGCTGTTAGTCCTGGACTGGGCAATGAAATATATGCCCCGAAAATATCGAGAGGCACAATCAGATTGGTTTGCGAAGCGAGGATTGCCATGGCACATTAGCGTTGCCATAAGATGGTCAGAGGGCTCTGAACACTTTGAATCGCAGACACTTGTTCACGTATTCAAAGCTGCGCCCAAGACAGTGTGACTGTGGCTTCGATAATGCTTGACTGCCTCACTACCCTGAAAAAGGAAATTCCAGACCTGGAAATGGCTTATTACAAACAAGATAACGCTGGCTGTTATCACAGCGGAAATTCAATCATCTCAGCTAAGCTGGCCGGTGATGCAGTAGGAGTGGCTGCTGTAAGAAACCACTTCTCGGACCCTCAAGGTGGAAAAGGGGTATGCGATCGCAAAGCAGCAACAATCAAAGGAGACGTTGGAAGGTACGCAAACGAAGGCAATGATGTCATCAACGCTTTACAGCTCAAAACAGCCATTGAATCTGGCCAAGGAACCACAGGAGTGAACGCAAGCTATGTTGCTGCCAAGCCGTCAAGCACCTTTAATATCAAATGGGATGGCATAAGCTTACTCAAAAATTTTGAGTACGATGAAACTGGCCTACGAGTGTGGAGAGCATTCAATGTGGGTTCCGGTAAAGTAGTGCCATGGGCAAAGTTCGAAGGAGTCATGAAGCAGCCTGAAAAATTGGAAATCCTAGAACCCCCTTCACAGAATGTAAGTGGTGCACCGCCATTCAAGATTGTGAGACATCGACATATCAAGAAAAGCTCTGTCAAAGCAGATTTCTCAACTGAAAACGAAAACCAAGATCGAAGCAGCACTGGTCAAAATAAGCCAGATGACATACTTTTCCCGTGTCCAGAGGATGGATGTGTAAAAGCATATAGTCGCTTTGCAACCCTCCAGACACACCTAGATACTGGAAAACACCAAATGATGCTCGAACAGGAAACTCTCTACGATAGAGCTAAAAGAGAATACTCTTCCAAGCAGATGGAGTATTGCAGTCGAATTCCAAGCATTCAAGTTACTGTCCAAGCAAAGAGTGACGCCTTGCTGCCTCTTCCAATGGGATAGGCCCTGAAGACAATTAAGAAAAAGGTGCGTTTTACAAAGAAACAGACCGAATTCTTAACTGACCAATTTCAAAAAGGGGAGCAAAGTGGACGGTAAAGCAATCCACGAGTTTCAAAAGCAATGAGCTTAGCAAGAGACCAAGCGGGGGAACGCCGATTTCAACCTGATGAAGTCCTTACATCGCAGCAGATTAGTGGCTATTTTAGCCGTCTTTCAGCGAAGAAGCAATTAGAAGTTACAGCCGCCAGTAATGAAGCAAAAGCTAGTGAAGTCTCAGAAGAGGCTATGGAGAGTGCCGACGAGGACGAAATTTCGCCGATGCTGAGAGTCCTCTATCTGCTGTGTGTGCAAATGTGATGAGAGATGTGGCTATTCGCCATCCGATTGTATCTTTCGATCTTAACATCTGCAAACTTGTACAAAAACGTACACTCACAACTTTAAGAGTGGATAGGCTAAGAGACATGTGCATCGACCTTAGGCTGGATATTTCTGACATTGCAACTCAGAAGAGGAAAAAGCCATACATCACGCGACTCACACAATTAGTCCAGGAGTGTACCTGCACTTCCAAGTAACTGAGCACTATACGTTTCACTAATAACTGATCCGCTGATTATAAAAGCCGGTGCGTATACAATTTTTAAGAGGGCGTTGCGTGACAGCAGAGTTCTACATATCGCATTTCAGTCACTCGAGCTCGCCACAATTTGTGGCGTCTCTTGCAATTTGTGTTGACGAGTTTCAGTATGTTCGAAACTGGCGAGTGCAGAAGGCGCAGAAGGGATGCAAATGCTCGAATTCATGTTCACTGGATGCGAAGCAAACGTAAACTAACGACTGTGTGGCAAATTTAACCTGTTGTGTGCAATTCAATTGTTCAACCTGTTGTGTGCAGAATTATGCAGAATTATGGCGCGATTCACAGGGTAGGAAAAGTCGAAATTTGTTTCTCCTGTCTCAGTATATGAAAATAAAGTGTAGTTGTAGACATTTTAATGTTTCTGGTCATTTCAACGGCCAGTGAAGATGTAACTGACCAAAACAGTTATTTGTGTACAACGCGTTTAATTTTGTTATTATGCATCTCATTACAGCGTCACAGTATTTAACCGAAATACGGCCGGTGGTCATCTTTTGATTGTCAAAGGTCCCAAAGAAATAAAACCCAAATCGTAAAGAACTATCTTTCAAGGCTTCTTGTTAGTGTTATTGTAAACTTTGAGACACTACCACATGTATTTTTGCCAAACTATTCTAGGCCACCTTTGCCTTAATTTCAAAAGGCCGAAGATGTCGTCTCTTAACAGAGACGTAGCTCCTCCAGGAATAACATGAGACAAAAACTATCACTTTTTCTCGTTAAAGCAAGTCCAACTCTATATTTCTATAGCTAGAAAAGTCCTTCTGCAACATTTTTGTTTGTATGACAGCTGCCCGAAAAGTGCATAATTTAAGGATCGCGCTTGGTGAAATTTGAGCAATTGACCCGCCGAAAGTTTTCAACAGTTTATTCCCGTTAAAGTGCATATTTCAAACATCTAACCCCATTTCCGTTACCTTACTATATAAGGCTACCTACAGGCAAAAAATGAGCCAAATCGATTTTTGGCCGTGTCCGCGATTTTTGCGATAATCTTTGATGTTTACTGACATTTACTCTTAACTGTTACATACGGTCTAACTTCACAACAAGTCCAGATCAAAATTTATCTTCTACATAGCGCAACCACACTATGCCTATAGACACATGGGGAGAATCTACCACTCCATCTTTGGGGTATTAGCTCAACTATAAGAACTCCAATATCAACACAAGCTGGTAGAATGAATAAGTGAAGAACTTTTCAGGACAATAAATCATGTTGCGTTGTTTCCTTGACTTACAACGATTCATCTAGAACCACCAAGAAAGGCAATTCGAAGGCAGCCAATAAACGGCCGATGGCTGCTTTGAAGCCTAACAGTTTAAATGTAGTTTGAAATATGTGAAATTAAAAGGGTATGTAATAGACGTAAACCGAAAATACACTTACCTATTTAAAGAGAAAACATCTTTAACATTTTAAACCAAAGAACTGACAGATGCAATCCTTGTACAAGCCACAAAATGCGTGCGAGAGAGCGTTAAAAAGTCCGCCATCTTGAATCGACATTCCTGAGTTCCTTCACGTCGCGTGGGTTGCGAGGGATCTCGCAGATAACCTTGCTGGGGGGATTTATTACTCGAAGTCAGGCCTTAATAAACTTGAGAAGATATATTTTCACTGGGTGCTAGGGTTATGCAAATGAACTTTGACACGAGCGATAGCTATGTTAACACACTGTGGCAGATTTTAATCTGTTCTCGTGTGCAATCCAAGGAGATATCCACCGGTTTGAACTTATAGAACGGTTGATTAAGGTATGAAATTTACTGTGATGTGCTTTTTAGGCTTCATTTAGACCCAACCTTTGAGATTTTCCTCGTCAAATTTGGCTAAATTTTAGTAGGTGATCAAAGGCCTCGGAGTAGGGTGTCTTCCAGCCTTGCTGGTAAGCTTAGAATTTTTCGAAAAGTTTCCATATTTCATCAGTCAAAGTAATGAATGTACCTTAAAATTCCTATGAAAATGAAATTCCGTGAGCTGCATTTTAGGCGACGTAGCACGCTTCACAAAATCGGTGAGTTTTACCTTTCTGATCACAGTCGGCAACCTCAGTTTGGCCAAAATTCAATTTTGGCTCGTAGCAAAGCAAAAATACGGAATTGGAAAATAATAAATTGCTTTTTTATGTATTTGTGTCCAACCCTTTTCACTGACAAAAAATGAAGGAAAATCATTTTTGGTCCCAAAGTCGAGTGGACTGCTTTTAGTGGGACTGCCACTTAAAGTTAGCATCAACAACAGGGAGAGTTTTAATACAGGTGCTTGCAGTGACAAGTAAAGCTTGTTTGTTGTGAGCTACTTCAAAGAAGGGAGTAACTCAGGTGACATATAGTTAATAAGCAACCAATTTAACTGTTATAAAAAATCAGTCCCCAGAATGTATTGCAAACCGTGCACAATTCATTTGAAGGAATGTTTAGAAATCCACTACTAAAGGACACTTACCTTGTTGAAAGTGTTCATCAAAAAAGGTGGCAATGTGTTGCTGGCTGTCATTTTCAACATCAACATTGCCAGTGATGCCACCTCCTCAGTGTGACCTTCGTATTTTCCGGTAACTAGGAAGATTAATAAATACTTGCACCTTAAAGTTAATTTTTTTTGAGCATTCACTTTCTTGATTAACAGATCTACACAAATGGACATTAACTGTCACCTCAAAACCTTCTAAGTTACAATATGGCATTTCTTCATGTTAGCAAGGTACAATCAGCCCATAGGAAAGAAATAATTTCAATTTCAAAATGTTTCACTGCAGTCAGGTAACTAAACCAATTTCATAAAATGCATCAGTAAGTTCTACAAACTATTCTGTGAAAATTAAGTTAAAACTGTAAAGCTGTCCACTGTTTATAATTTTTTTACCTCTGCCCCAAGGGAGAGGAGGGGTGGGGCAAAAATATATGTTCCCTAATTATTTCTCAAGTCAATTGGATCATTGGAAAGCTCTCACCACCACCCCTCTCATTCATTCATGGAAACCAACTAATTAATACAAAACTCACATGGCCTGGCAGAATTACAGAATATGCACAGTGTAATTTAAGAGCTCAGCTAACATTATTGTGTTGCAGCTTACCCTTTTTGTCCATTCCAAAAAAGGATAGATTTTTGGACGAAGTACCCACATCTGAAAACACACACATGTACACATGTTCAAATCAATCGGCTGCATGATAGAAATTACCATAAAAATAAATTATCACCTTTTTCTGCAATGTTGACAAGTTATATCTACTTATTTTTTTATTTAAAGGATTTATGATTAATAATTTAAACTTATTGTTATTCTAACCTGCTGGAGGTTCTTCATCAAGGCAAAATATTCCTGATCTTTCATCTGAAAATATTAAATATTAGTTACCAACCAAACTATTATTGGCAGTGTGGTTTATATTTAAATACAAAGAAGAGAAATCACACCTGCAATAATGTGCAGCAAAAATCACGACTTTTAAATTGGAATCAAAGTTTGTCTGTTGCATTCTTTCTTCTTGAAAAATAATAGTGATCAATAATAAGGACATTGAAGATTAAGTCTGATATTAAAGTTTTCCATTTGAATGACATGAATGACAACATTACCTTGCCTAACACCACTTGGCCCTGCTGAATTGTCATCCTCGTCGTCAGTTGTAACTGTAATACGATCTGGAATATATGTATGTATATAATGAATTGAAATAAATTTTTAAAAAGCAGTTCTCTTTTCAGTAGCATTATTAGGTACATAGTTTAGGTCTTTCATCATTTCTAGCATATTTATTGTATAAGTATTAATATTATTTTGTCATATTTATGTTCTCGAAGATATTAGCTAATTTAAGCTACCTAAAATGTGAGAGGAATGATCATGTATGCATGCATGTATGTATGACTGTATGCATGTAGGTGTGTATGTAAATATTGCAGTGAGTTTCAGTTGTTAATTTCTGTTACCAGGTTTAGTTTAATTGTCCCCCTAGTATAAATAGGGTACAATACTAAAGTCAAACAGTAATAATCGCTAACACTTCCTAATTATATGTACTAACAAGTGCATCATTCGTTAAATGGAGGTTGTGTGCCTAAGACATCCATGCAGCTCCTAGATAGAGACCGCTACTTTGCTGGCAAATCCTGGAAACCGGGCCATGAGACCATGGAAGGGGAGACAGGCACCCGTCACAATGAACTGTCTAAAAGTGGAAAGAGGGAAGGTGGGAGGGGAGGGGAAATGGTTGAATACATGCTCCCATGCAAAACAACACTCTCTGTAAACGCTAAAGTTGTGAAGGCTGCCAACACGCTTCCGTACAGGAGCACATGGAATCCTGATGCATGCACATGTCAAAAACACCACTGTCTACCACTCGTTGTTAACTCTGTTAAATTGCATTGTCCATTTACACCAAGAAACAAGTTAGATTGTTAAACCTAGACTGACACCTACAGTGAAGACTACAAGTATCTTACCCCTTTAAAGGTATAATGTTCAGTTCCAGAAAATATCCATACTCCCCGCACAGAAGGGATTGCAATTTCCTGGGAGGGGGTGGGGGGTTCAATAAGACCAAATAAATTTTAAAAATGTATGAAACTCAATCAAAATTTCCATAGCAGTGGAGGGGACTTACAAAAATTCCCTTCCGTGAGGGAGATATGGATATTTTCTGGAACTACACAATTTAGGTTAAATAACTCATCACCTAATTTAGATGAAACAATACAGTGTACATGGTAGGAGTCTAACCTTTGTCATTTGCCCGCTTTGCCATGCTCGTCAGGAATCTCCAGGTTGATTCTTAATAATAAACAGTCAAGTAATTCAGATGATCAAATCCATTCTTATTCAGAGCCCCTTATATCACACATTCGTTGAGATATTCTGCATTAAGTCATAAATTTGAAATAATTGAAAGAATGGCCACGGTGGTTTTTATATCTTATTCATTTGTGCTGGTGCAAAATGAAAAAGTAGGACAAGAGGAATGGCAAAATTCCCAGACATTTTTCTGATAAAAATACAATTTTCCTTACCAAAGAAATGAAGACTAATTCATCAAGAGTGTAAATTTTCAACTGATTCGCCTTCTTTATTAAAGAAAGATATTATGAGATGTATGAAATCAGTTGTTAAATTATTTTAATTTTTCCTGACTCCAAATAAAATCTCTGAGTTTTTTCTGATCTTGATGGAATTTTTTTCCCTGAATATTTTTGGCCTGTTGCAACCCTCTAGTAATATACTGCATGTATATGTAAAGATGACACTTTCTTCCAAACTAATGTAAATTACACAAATGTGTAACAGTATGACTGCACATTAAGTAATTAACCCTTTTAACTTACTTCCATCCTTGGGAGGTGGCGTGATGGTCAAATCAACCATACATGATTGAGAAGTATTTGCGGCAGTTGCTGTGATAATGAACAAAAATATCAAAGCTCAATGTACTGATTTGTGGTTATTATCTTTTGGTACTGATATGGCCAGGCTAAGTTTCTTATGAAAAGGAAACCATGGTGCTCACAAATTTCTCTTTATAACATTAGATGTCATTTATTATTGCAGAAAAATACAAAACCCATTGTACACAGAAGCTTACTAAGTGTTTGTGTTTTATCACCGTCCACCAGGCAATTCAAACTACATGTACCCTGTTTGTAAAACTAAACAAAGAACTAGATTGATATGCATAAAGATTAAATAAGTCTGTTTCTAGAAATCACTATGATTCTTTACTCTGGATGCAGGCTGTCAGACTAGCCTTTCAGTGAAGAGGCCTATTTAGTTAAAACTTGGAAATCGGTCATTATTACTTAGAAGTAAGGCCATTTGAAACCTTGTAGAGAGTATGATTTGTTTACAAACCCCTGTGCTCTAACCATTGACCACTGGAGCTTTTTGCCAAACACATTATTTTTTAGGACATTTCAGAGATTTTCAGCCTGGATGAGCCAAATTAGCTTCAATGTATTTGAAAAAACATTTGCAACATGACAGCATGCCTTTCTTTCCACTAACATCTCGTTTTACAACATTTTCGCTAGGTCCACATACTAAGTACTGTTAATCTTGGTTTTTGTTTCATGACAGTAGAACTTGACTCGCCCAATAACAGAGTACTAATCCCCCTCCCAAAATCTAATAACACTCCGCATACTCACGCAGGCAAGGATCAAGAACAAGAAAGATCTTTGTGGCAGAATGAGCAGTTGAAAATTCATTTACTAACTCATCTCCAGACATCAGTCCGCTGTGTACATTGGCCATTGCATGACCTTTATTATATGATTTGATAAAGGTGAGCCTGCAAATGAACTAGTGAGACAATCTCAGATAGTGCAGAGCGCAATTGATAGCTCTGGTACAGTAGTCCCATAAGTACTCACCCCTACTCGGTTCACTTCCGGTTTGTGTCTACCTTGGTAGTCTGCTACGGCTTTTCCCCTTTGCAGTGTGTGTTTCAAGGTTGTATTTTCATTCAAGGTCCAAACATTACGCACAAATTAATTACTACTGGTGCTTTAAGTTGATTTTCGTTCATTTTAAATTCAACAATACGCTGAAGCAGCAAACGTGACAATTTAGCTCTTCACGCCAACTTTGTAACTTGATACTTTTGTTTTCCTCGCAAAGCCATGTAATATGAAATCCCTGTTTTCTCCAAAACATACGGAAGATGTCCTTGTTTTTTGGAGATAAATGAAAGAAAGTTAAATATCTGATGTAGTGATGAAGAAACGGAACAGAGACGATGTTTTACTAAAAATGCAAATTTTTACCGATGAACAAGAACTAATTTAATTATCAGATAATCACGAAATACCACTTTCTTTTTCTGTTGCCACCTTTGTTGTTAACAATAAAACAATTCAAAATTAACACACAACGATATTGATGGCTGAGAAGCTTTTCAACAAAAAGTATTGAAGATAAACAGCGCTACTTGGCCGATATGAATGAGTCTCCTCAAAGACTGATTAAATTAATTTGAACTTTCATTAGGTGCCACGGCGTCTGCAGCAATATTTGAGCAGTTTCCTGGTTTCTTTTGTTACAAATTCACAATTTGCGGAGTATTAACGCCACTAACTTGAGAACTTTTTGGTCTCTCTTACAGACACAATTAAGGCAAGAAATAAACAAGTCGCTAAGGAGAAGCAATATATTTGAACTCTGACAAGCACACTATTGTAGATTGAAAACAGCAGATGATATTTGTTGAACCGACCTGTTTGTAATTCTAAAAGCTACGCAGCCACAGTAACGTTTCACTTTTGCAATAAAAAGGGACAACTGGCGCTACCCGAAAAATAACTGCCGTCCTTGGTCACATGACACGATATATAAAATACTGCGTCTAAAGATAGTGTATAACACTAACAATGCTAGAACGCATGCGTCTTACATGTTGAGCTCTACCATAAGGAAAACCACTCAACATTTGTGCGTGATTCCGTATGCAATGTATCCTTCACCTAATATAGAAGCCACGAACCCTAACTAATCTACGCATGCGTTTAGGGCAAATTAGTTTTGTTCTAAGGAGAATGGTACCGCAAGGAGAGCAAGGGGTTACCTGAAACAAATATATAGCTTTGCGATGTTCAAGGTTAAGCGACGGCGATGGAATATGTTTTACGTAGAGTACACATGTACCTTTCCCACCCTATTCCCATTACTTCCTTGCCTCTAGACTAATTAATTAATTGAAATTAATTAATTAAACAAACATTAAAGTTTACACCTTAGCGCCATAGGGCCATAGCGCCATAGCGCCATAGCGCCATAGCGCCTTAGTTCCTTAGCGGCAGGCAACCCCCATAACCATCCCAATAGTGCACTCTGCACTAATAAAAGGCAGTCATGTCAATTTTTAAAATATTCTTGTTTACAACAAATGGAAAATATCTGTGTATGTGAATTTCAAAGGTGGGTTATAAATTGCTGACAACACTAAAAAATGGAAAAGATCATGGCTATTAAGGTGCCTCTACACAGTTTTAAGCACTTTCCAAGACAGATTTTGGTGGGTCGTTATTACCACTCTTTAACAGTCAATGCTACAGTATGGTATCAAAAATTGCCTAACCTTCGATGAACACGTTGTTACCATTTTCGTGACACAACAGGTTGCCATAACAACAGTTTGACCTGCTAACAAAACCCTTAATTTTGGATTTAAATACGGATAGTGAGTGATACGGATAGTGATAGTCAGTGATAGGGCAGTTTTTTTATACCATTATTGGAGCATCAACTAATAGAGTGGTGATTAACGACCAAACAATATCATCGGTTTGGAAAGTGCTGTGAAATGTTTTAATCCATCGGATATTTCCTGCCCGCCGCCATTTTCGATTTTATGTAGTCAGAGTCTGGCTGTCCGTATTGTTATTCATTCAAGATGGTGCTTTGTGTGAAACAACTGGGCAACACACTGAAAACATAAGATCACATTGGCAATGATAATCTTCTAAGTAGCCTGTTTAGCCAACATGATTCACGAGTGAGTGATTTTTAATCGCAGTTCCACTAAATTCAACTTGACTATTCACCAATCCCCTCATGGCTTTACTAACACAAAAGCACGTGCCAGCCTGACGATCGAAGAAACTACTGTTCACAGAATATCAATAGATTGAACAATAGACGCTCTTATCATCATATCACGAGTTGAATTTCATTTGTTGAGCAAACTGTCTTGTTTGGTGGTTTTGCAATAGTTACTCTTCTTTACAAGGCTTACCTGGACAAATCCTTCCCCAACAACATTGGGAACGAAGCCAGGAGATGACGACCAATTTCTTTTGGAGTGTGTCGCCTCTGAAAGACGACCTCTTGTATTCGTCCCTCCTTCTGGATACTCTCGAGTCTACTCTTTTGAGGGACTGAATCCAGCCTTTGGTGCAGGAAAACAAACAGTCTATGGAATGTCTTTCAGCTTGTCTTCTTTTCCCTCTCGTTAAGGACAGGAACGTTTGTTTCTCGCTCTTCATGGTCACTTTGATCGTTTTGATCAAGATGACTGGCATCGTTGTTCATGGTCGACATGTTCACAGGACAGCGAGCAAAGACAGATAAATATAGCATGCGTGTTTGAAATTTAAGACAGAAAGGGTTACATATTAGATCAATACAATAGATGCTTTTGTGGTAACATCCTGTGACAATAAACAGGCATAATTTCGCAGGTCATTGATTGGTCAAAAGGCTGGCATTTATCAGCTGGGTATGGGAAATGTTGCCGGTGTTTTATAGCCGAGAAGGCCTTTATTTTCTGGAGCAGCCAAGAGAATACAGTTTCTTCTACAGAGAATACTTAAACTACATCTCTTTCAGTGTCTAACCCGGCTGTTCCTCTGGTCAACCATAATACTGATGACAATAGATAACCATGTCTTCAACTGTGCGTTCACAGCTCCCCTGGTTGGAAATTTAGAATGCAGTATATGGTGAGTTTAAAAACATATCCTACGCTCAAATAGACTACGTACGATTGCCCTGATGACAGGATAACAAATTCCAAATTGCACAGATTGTTTCCAAGTTGACAAGACAGTTTAATACATGAGGATAACTAGGACCGACGTCATTGACCGAACTATTCACTAATCAAACTTCATCTAACGATAGGGCTCGATCAGTTCGATCATATATTCGAACAAAATCGAACCAAAAAAAAATTGTGAGAGAATTCGATTGTGTTCAAACCCGATCGAACTAAATCGAACATGATCAGAAATATCTAAAATTCGTCCTAAATACCACCAGCAACAGTAATGTCTCAATTCAAATAAACCTTTGGCATCAAAAATACATTGAAATGGGAAAGTCATGGCCTAATGTGACACCTGGTAATGAAAAATATGGTTACTGAAACTTGCAAATACCGAGACACAAAGTTCAATGGAAAGTAGAAAGTTATTCTTATTTCGCTGTAGTTCTATTACATTTTTTGAGACTACGAAGTTTTGAATAACCTGAGTAGGCCATGCAGCTGGTGCTTTCCTTTGAGAGCAAGCGTGCTCACTGCCTTCCATTCCCGCGAATTTGCCACCAACGCGCCGGCGGCTCCTGAGAAAAATGCAATCGCCTGTGACAAAGTATTTCCATAAGATGAGGTAAGTTAGTTGCAAAAAACTAGTCGTTTGAGTTATTCACCAACAGTTATTAGATAGTGTGATAAAAACCGCCATATATGCAAGTAGAAGGCAGTGATACTGACCTACCGCACATTCAAACTCGACCGTTGTTTTGTAATCAACATCCCACATAACCGGCACATAGCCTCAAATCAAACGCAATCAAACCTAATCGATCCCGGGTTGAACTCGAACGTTAGATTGAGTTTGATTGCTCTGGGAACAGCTTGACGGTGTCTTTTCTTAGAAAACCATGGGGAAAAACGCAAAACAAGTGTGCGAGCGTGACTGAGAGTGACGTGCGTATTAGCCGGGATGCCACGAGCCGCTACTAGCGCATGCATGCTCACAGCTACACTCACACACTTCATTTTTTTACAGATTTTTGAGAAAAAGAAAGACTGCTTGCAGTCTGGATGGTGTTTCAGGGCTCGAAAAAAACCCCGTCCGTTCGTCTGGGACAAGTAGATTTTCCCTTCGGGCAAGTAACTTTCTCTCCTTACTTGCCCCACGGGCAAGGACGCAGGCAAGCCGTTCGCTGAGTAAATTTTTGATAACGATTTTGAGAAGAAAAGGTAAATTTTAGGCTCAAGGGTAATCAAGTTTTTAGATGAAGCTTGACGAAATTTACAATTTGTAGCGTTGGTTTGTTGATTGTGTGACGCGCGCTCACGGCTCACAAGTGGTTGCCTAGCATGTGATCAAAATCTGCTCCGATCAAATTTCCTTTCAGGATTAAAGTAGCCGCCTTAGGCATGAAAACGCTGTGTTTATTTCTTTAAATTTTAGCAATTTTCTGCGAGCATTTTCCAGTTTCTCTGTACAAAACTTAACTCAACAACGATATATTAAAGCTGTAGAAATTGTATGCGAAAAGAAGTCACATATTTCTACTGCAAAAGCATAGCCAGCATTTTTGATGCTAAAATCCAGGTAAATCTCTGTTTTCGGCGAAACATGCAAGTTTGCTAGTGATAACTTACTTAGGCACCGCTGCGCAAAATGAAAAGTATTATGTTATTAAAAAGAAATGGATAACTAAGTCATCAAAATGCTTTCAGAGTTCCTAGAAGATGACTTAAAATACCTGGTAATGTTTCTTTCACATGAAGATGTTTTCCCTCGACTGAAACTATTTTTCATTCACCCAAATGAATATGCTCTTGCCGGCTTTTCAAATTCGACACTGTGCCTGTGTCAAAACTGAACTGGGAAGGCGACTTGTTGTTAATTCTGCGTGTTATAAATTTCTCGCGCTTCTCTTCACAATGATTTCGTGGAGCTAGACAAGATGCAGGTGAACATTCAAAGAGTTGAACACAATCTTCGACGAATTGAACAAATTGATTCAAGGCTGTATAATAACGAAGATACCCAGCGTGTAATACAGGAACTAGGAAGTAATTTCACGAACGAACAACAACAACTTGGGAGTTCATCCATGTTAATTCTTACAAACCATACAACATAAAAGTTGTGGAAGCATTGCAATATAATAGCGTAAACATGAAAGTGATCAGCACTAAGAGGACTACAGTCAAGATGGGTTTAGTACATTAAAACATGCCTGTAGTTTGACTTCCATTTTAGGGTTCATGAATTATTAATGAGTTTGAAAACTTGGGCAAGTGGGGAAGTGCCCCGGTCAAGCAAAATTTGAGAGTTAATTGCCCAACGGCAAGGTGGAACTCAAATATTTTTCGAGCCCTCTGTTTGATCAAAGAATTTAATCAAACCCAATCAAGTGACTGCTGTTCAAATAGGTTAGATTGCATTCAATTACTCGAATGTCGATTTGGTTCAATAGTGACATCGGGACCAGGTAAAATTGTAAAAAGCGGATTCACAGTAGTCTAGATAGAAGGTGCTAGGGTGGCTTACTAATAGTCTTTTCGAGACACAGAAGCGCGCACTGCAATTGTCTGCTAGACGTCAGCATTAGTCGCACGTGCAAAAATGACGCATGTAACCATTCAAAAAAAGGAAAACAATTTAGCACTTGATAGGTGTGCATGGACTCAATTGTGTGCGTGAAAAATTTCACACCAGCGTCAGTAAATGCTTTAAGATCCCCAGTAAACTGTTGAGTTTTCAGTAACACCCTTGCAAACTATCTATCCACTCTGCAAAGATAATAAAATGATGAATAAGAATGTATTGAGATTATAAGGTATTGCGGCTTTCTCTAGTGCATGCTAAACTTCAAACTCGATTCCAGAGTCCATAGATGTTCAATCGATTCAATGAATCAACCGTCTTCGCATTAACACTTACACGCAAACACTTTGAGCTAGATCACAAAATGTAACTTCCGAAAGTAACAACCCTCCTAAAATGGCAATCCACGAAAGTAGCAAATGTAACTGGGGAAAAGAGCACACATTTATATGTAAGATCTTGTTAAGAAATAGAACAGTTCAAACCCCATTTAACGGCCACCCTTGGGGAAAGGGATAGTGGCCACTTAAAAGGGGAAAGAGAGGAATAAACATAGAAATTGCCCCACTGGTATATTAGCCGCCTTATAGGGGTGGCAATTTAATAGAGGTTGGACTGCATGGCAAAGAAAGGGATTTCCACACGATGTAGTATTCATCGTGATTAGATTTCGATTTTGCTTTCTTGTTTTCAGCAAATCCATCATGATGAAACCAGTCACTTTACCATGTGGGCATTCTACATGTATGAATTGCTACAGGAGACTTCTGGAGATAGAAGAACAAAAAAAACAAATCTACCGCACTTTGCCCTGAATGCCGAAAGCACTTTGGCAGAGAGGCACTAACAATTAGCTATGCCATGGACAGGGTTACAAGCAGTCTGGAAGTTCAATGCTTGAACAAGGATTGTGGGTGGAAAGGGCAACTGGAAGAGGCCGAAGACCATAACCGGCAGTGCCCCAGTCAGGCTAAAATATCATGCCCCCTTGGCTGTAACGAGAAGCTACTTTGGTAATTCAAATATCTTGATTTTCTTTTTGTTATCGAATGCTTTTAAAAATACATACACAGTCATACTTTAATGGAGGGTGGAGGTTTTTTATCTTTAAGAGAGTAATCCTGCTATACTGTGCACTTCCTCTCTATTGAAGCACGTAAAAAAAAAAAAAAACATCGAGCGAAGCGAGCGCGAAGCATGCTTGGTCCCACGCGAGCAGCTTGGTCCTATCTACTACCCAGTCAAGTCTTCCGTTTCGTGCTAGCGTCCAGTTCTCTCGCGATTCTATCTGTGCATTCAATGATCAAATGAAAATATGAGAAAATAGAGGCCTGTGAGCAGACTACAATTCCTTTAGGAATTGAATCATGGCAGTGTAGTCACACTATTAGTAAAGGGGTAAACTTGTTGCGAGTAAGTAAAGCTTTTGTTTTGTTCAGGCTTTGGACTTTGTGGTTTGGCCGGGAAAAAGAACTTAATTGTTCCCACTTCGTTCCAGAATATATCCAGTTACAATCGCATATGTAACTTGCATTCATGCTTTGGGAGAATTAACTTTATGTATTGAACAAAACTGGATTGTGTAATTTTATAATTGCAGGAGTCAGGTTGCAATCCACTTGAGTTCGTGCCCAATGAAGGTTGTAACTTGCAAAGTAAAAGGATGCAACCTGATGTTTCAGAGGGCATTGTGGGAGGACCACATGGTCTCATGTGCTCTAAGCCACTCAGTTCTATACGAGGGCGAAATACAGAGACTACGTCTTCAACTATCCGGCCAGATGGTATGAAATGATTCAGAATACACTGTCTCACCTACCATCTGATTATACAAAGGTCTATTGTTCCCTAAATAATGGATTATGTCATTTTAAAATGGTTATACTGAATTATCAGTCAAGCAATCAATGAATCTGTTGGTGGATAGATCAATCACTTAATCAAACGTTCAATCGTGCCATCATTTAATCCTTCAGTTTTTGTCATGAATAAAGCATTAGATTTATAAAGGTAAAGGGACTAAGTGGAGCTCAACTGGTCTTAATCATACGAGTGATTAACAAGATAGGTCGATCGCGAAGCGGGAGTCCGATTTGTTCAGTAATAAAGAGTATCAGAGACCAGACTGGACAACACAAAGTCATGTCAATTGTTTGAACAGTGGATTCAACCTGAATTTTATTTTTCAAACAGAATAATGTTAACGTAGCCGAGGAGTTAAGAGAGGAAAACGTGTTCTCTTTCACGTGGAAGGTAGACAGGGGCAATGCCACAGTGGCAAGCCAATCACACAGGGTGTGCAACACTAAATGGAGGGGTGTGCAGAAGGAAGGAAAAATATTCCTCCAATTAGAGTCTTCCGTAAACCCACAGAAGATAAAGGCCAGGTGAGTGATGAAATCTTGTTAGACAATTATCGAAGCCTCAAAATACTGTCAGTGAAAATTCGAAAATCAAACTCTCCATAAAACGAACACCTCCATAAGGAGGCTGCGGTCATCTCAGGGTGAAAGGGTACGGTTTCAAACTGTTTATTCGAACAGAACGTCAAAAGTTTTCTAGCTGTAATAGCGAACGTAGAGGGGATGGAAGAAACGGTAATACCCAGATATATGAAGGATCACGCGAATAAGATAAGTAACTGAGTAACCATGCATTTCTTTCTTTCTTAACAGTATCATCCTAATGCCCGAAAAAAAAGCAGAAGTAATAGCTGCTGTTCCCATTATTGACATAAAAGAAGGGGAGATGGTGGGAAACATCTCTGAAGGTAAAACAAGAAATGGCCAGCCAAGTGACCAGTTAACAGTAAATTTTTTTGTCACTACTTTTGTGCACATATAGGTAAATTAAAGTACGAGTGACAAGAAGCACTTCATGGCTGGCTCCATGGGAGAAATTTAGTTTTGTTTCCCAGATACCCTCAATGTTCCCCGAGGCAAAGCAGAGAAAAACACTTGGGTTGAGGGGAAACAAAACTCAATGTTTTTCGCGGAGCCGATCAGTAAGTGTTTTGTTATACATTTTAACTAAAACAAAAAGAAAACAAAACTGCGAAAAATCGTTCGCTTGACGCTCAATGGCACACAAATTTGAAGAAGTTTCAAGGAGCATGGCCTGATCAGGTGCGAGGCAAAAGTTCAAGTCATTTTTTCCTAGGGATTTAGTGAGATTTGATTGACCACACATGACACTTTCTCCTTTGATCGGAAAACGTATTTGAGTTGGTAGGTATAACAATCAGGGGCCCGCTTCTCGAAAGCCCTGGAAACTTTTCGGGCCCGTAGAGCCATGTTTAGTTCATCTGTATCTAATGACAGAAAAGTCTATATGCCTGAAACTTCTTGTATGAAGGGAACCTCTGTTCATATTAAGAAAATGAGAATAAAACAGCTCTGTAATTGTAAGGTTCGAAACTTTGCTATGGCTCTCCAGGTGCGAAAGGTTTCCGGGGCTTTCGGCAAATGGGCCCCAGGTTTTTTCCGGCTATACACATGCACAGAATTGAATAAAAACTTCCGTTTTTTCCTTTTTCTAACTTGGGCTATATCTGCAAAATTTTCGAAATAACATGATTTTTGTTGTTGTCTTGAACTTCACAGATCTTGTTGAAATGTTTCAAGCTTTTTAAGAAAGTTGTTGAATTAACTCAGTTCCTTAGCAAACATACAAAGAAATCAGAAACCATAAAGTTTAAATTTCACACAATTAAATATTTCTGAAGTTCCAGTTGAGTTGACTATTACTGGGAGCTTAAGCAATGAGGACAACGTGATTGCGACTGTGTCTGGATTTATTCCTTTTTCCTAAAACTTGGCTCTAGTAGAAGATTTAGGAGTCGTGTTGCAATTAAATCCAGAGTAATCAAAAGTAGGTCAATTCAGGCAGCTATTCTGCATAGGAGCCAGAGAAGTGTGCAGGTATTTAAAATGCACAAACTATTTTGGCATTCTTGTCATCCTAGTTTGCTTAAACTCCAAGACACGGCATAGCAGATTGTTTGCCCATATCTCTTGTCATCCTCCCTGTTTGGGATTTTGGTGTACCCTAAAATAGGTCAGTATACATGGTGTTGAGTTAAAACCCTTTTTGGGTGGCCTTCGGGTTTGCCAGAGACTTTGCGGAAATTTTCTTCTGTATATAATGATAATGGCAATCATAATGATAATCAAATTAATGTACAAACGTGTGAACGAAATTAGAAAATTTGCCCCGTTTATTAGAGATATAGCTGTAGCAGTGTCAAACGATAGAGTCAACTTAATTTACGTGTAACTGTTTTATTCCTCTCTCGCATTCATTCAATTACACCGGGTATGTAAAGAGCTATTCTGACGACTAAATAATGACCTCCTATTCTTAGAATTATTTTAGGCCATAGGATTGGATGTTGGTCGCACCATTATAGAGATATATCAAGGTGACATGTCACTCTTTCCGATCATGTTCATTGTAAATGGAGACAATTAAACAAATGTAGTAGCCTCACGTAACTTCCAGTCTAACATTTCAAACAAATTAATGATAAAGAGGTACATAAGAAAATTTATTGTTTTAGCAAAGTTGGGGCTAATAGAGAAACAAAAACTAATGACACGCAAATCATAAACCAAACAATTCATTGAATTGATTGATGATTAAATAGGCCATTTTGCTAATGTAACTATTTTCCAGTTCCATTCCATTGTGGGGGCAAGAAGTGATCACTCACCCAAAAATGGCTTCATTAATTCATTAAATAGATCATATTTTGCCCCCACAAGGGACTGGAGCCAGCATTAGCAAAATGGTGCATTCATGAAAATCAATTGTTATAAAGGTGTGATTGTAAAATTCAGTTGAATGAAATCAATTATACAACTGGCATGTGCTTTATGGACCTGCAAATGGTAAAATATAACATAAAATAGGTCGAGACAAATAAATAAAGTTATTTTAAAACATAAGCTAGTTTCGCGTTACTTTCATCAAATTTATAAGGCAAGACCAACATATCATGCATCCGGCCTCTTTTTGCAACCTGAGTAAAAATTAAAAGAAGAGAAAAATTCTGGTGAACACTATTAAAGAAAATGGAAATTTATAGAAAAACAAGGTTTTTTACTGTTTTTTGGGGGGAGGGGGGGTGGGGGAGATGCAGTCAGAGACCACCTAACTGGACCGCTACGTGGAAGGGTTTGGAGTGGGGTGGGGGGGGGGGGTGGTCAGTCAAAAATCACACAGCCGGACTAGGCTAGGGCCATGAACTCAGATCGCTGGGACACGGTCCAAAACTGAGCCTGAGTACAGTCAAGACAATTATTAAACCGAGTTGGGCGCATACACAACTGAGCTTGGTTTAATGTAAAATCAAAACCGAATACGGTTTGTGTATTCTTTAGGGTCGGCGGTTATCACAGTGGACATTCTCTGGAAACCGAGCACGGTTATGAAACAACACATAACCAAGGTCGGATCAAGGCAACCCTGTACGGTTTATAAAATGAAGTCGGTTCGTGAATCTCAAGCTTGGTCAATACCGTGGACGTTATTTGGACACCAACCGAGGACAGTTTACCGACCGTACATACTGTAACTGAGGACAGTTTTTTTCCAAGGACAGTTTTTCAAAACCGAGGTTGGTTGCCCAGAAACAAAAACTGATCTGAGTTGTGTTACCTTCCTAAGTCAGTCAATTTTTAGCAAAAGTTTCAAACTGCCCTAACACATATTCCCTTATGAGGTGGGGAAAAAGTGAAAACTGCAACTTGATAACATTTCGAACTCTTACATTGAAGCAGCTTAAAGTTGGGTGTTGCAAAACAAATGAAAACCAAAGTAATCACAGTGGCCAATCACAGCAGACACAGCTAATCCAACAAATTAATCATGACTTGCAAATGCATAAGCTGGCATCAAGTTTGGGGAAATGCATGAGAGCTGGTTAAATTGGTTTCGGTAATTCAAAATGATCACAAAATTATACTTTCAACACTCAACTAAAAACTGCACCAACAATTAAGAGTATATTAAACAATTAATCAAAAGGAATTACTGGAGGGTATAAATTAACAAGGGCAGAGCAAATCCTTACAATTTGGTCGATCATGGCAATCTTAGCATCTGGAGTTCCACTGCAGTGGGAAGAAAGAAAATCTGTAGGCAGTGTTCCTTCTAGAATGGTGTACTTGTGCTTCAATAAACCAATTACTCCCTCCACATGGATTCTCACCCTTGCAATGCCCCTTGTTCGCTCCACATCTACAGGCTCTAACTGTGACTTTCCCTTAGTAAATGCAGGGATTAATAACTTGGCTTACTTCAGCGCAACACTTTCACAAATTGTAAATCCTTAATCAGCCATGACCATGTCACCAGGAAGTAGGTTTTCTAAAAACCCACAGTTCTCAGTCAAGTAATTGTCAGAGGTGCGACCACCCCAAGCCTCAGACACAAAACAGACAGTTCCTTGTGGAGTAATTCCAATCAGAATTTTGAGTGTTATCGTGCTTATAGTTAGAAAAAGTCTGTGCCCTTGCCAGTAAGTTTATTGGCCTCTCAATAAACACCTCAAAGCAGTCAATTATTACTGTGACCTCCTTACCAAATGCATACTGAAAGGACATAGGCATTGTCCTCCATACTCTTTCCTTGTCTGGCCAAGAAACTAGGGGAGACAGTCAGGCATCCATCACCACCATCCACGATGAGAAGATCCTTGAAACTGTGGATATCGAAACTACAAACCAGTAAGCTAGGTCTTGAAATGGAGCATTTAACCGCAGCTTGATAAGCACCATGACAAATTCTTGAAATCTGTTCAGGGATTGTGTGCGGCGAGTAATGTACTTGACAACAAGCTCAAACGCGGCCATGAGTATTTCCAAAGAAGGCAGTCTGGTGTGAAATCGAATTTTTTTCGTCCGTATCCAAAAAATCTTTATCTGATGCCTTTTATCCGCTTGGCCCAGCATTCGGAAGGTAGTCAAATTCTTCAGTTTGTGTTTTGGCGCCCATTCTTGTCACTGTTGACACGCAAGAACAGGGTGCGGCAAAACCTATGTCCGAATGTCCGGGACAAGTAGAAACCTAGTTCAGACATGTAAATCTTAAACATGACTTGTCCGTGGGACAAGCACATTTCTGATGTCTAAACAACTACAGAAACAGAGGAAAATTGACTTCAAGTTGCAGTAGAATTGAAATATGTCGAACAGTAATAACAGCAAACCTGGTTGGGTTTCGATACATATGACTTCACCTACAGACTGATACAAAGAAGTATCAAGTTCTACAAGAAGGCTTTCAATCATATGAAAGAGGATATGTAGATTCCAGATCCTGGCACAAGTTCTTGTTTTTCAGGGCCTGCAATGTAGTATTTTTTACTCTCATCTTGATTACCAGACAGCAAGTTCTCGACCTAAACATTAAATTAAAATCGAACAGAACTGCTTAATACTAGCCTTTGCGTATATAGCAGGTTTGATTGTACTACTAATACTACTAGATGGCTTGATTGTAATACTAAATTGGTTATTAAATCGAGTGTTGAACCTACCTAGTTGGAGTTAGTTTCCCCTGCCTTGTGAAAAGTCTACAAAAGAGTTGAATAGTTTTAGGTACAGAATAAAACCCAAAAATTGCCAACCTTCTTGTGTAAGTTGACTACATAACTAAAGTGCCACTCAGTCCTACTCCAGTTTGTTTCCAGAAATTTTATATTTTGTACATAAATATCTATAGGAAGCAACAGATAAAAGCTCACAGGCTTTCACCTACAACAAAAACTAATTTTAAAAAATCTTTCAGACATTGCATGTTGTAACTTGTTAACTTGTTAACTTATCTCTAAGTGGTGGTATAATTAGATCTCACATTTTTTTTATTGAAGCATTCTTTTAAACCCTTCCCTTCCTTTTTTCGTCAGCTGAGAAGAATGGCTGAGACTTCAAAGCGAAAAGGTAAGCAGCCTAGTAAATTATCCATCACTTTGTAAATTCATGAAGCGTTTTCTTAAATAAGATACATATAAAAAATAAGTAATAATAATAATAATAATAAAAACAGCTCCATGCTGCATAATGCTACTTTCACTCTCATTACATTATATTAATACCCTCTCCTCCACTTTTAATATATATGTTTCTCACCATATTATTTCTCTATTGCAGCAACTGAGATTGGTTACATTGTCTCATTATTATCTATTAAAAAAGCAAGGTCTGGAAAATTGTACTACAATTTCGACCTTCAAACATCACCAAGTAAATTGATAAGAGTGGTTGGATTTGCCAAGAATTCACGTGCTCAAACATTGCATTTCCAGGCTACAAAAAGTCCAGCTCAAATTGTCAACATTAATGAAAAAGATGATACAATCTTTGTCAACCAAACAAGCTCAATTGTCCAAGCTAGCAGCAGTGATTTTAACTTTCTGTGCATAGCTCCATCGGCAAAGCAAGGGGAACCAAATGAAACAATCTCCAGTGCAACAAATATAAAACTAAATGAAATTCAAACTCTGACAAGAAATCAAAAGGTTAATGTACAAGGCCACCTAACACTTGGTCAAAATCCAAAAAAAGAAGTAATTAAACGAAATGGTGAAAAAGGATATGTAAAAGAAGACTGTGTGATTGAAGATCACACTGGTTCTGCCACTATAGATATCTTGGATAACTTGCTAACCCAACTGCAGAGTGGAAACACTTACAGCTTCCAAAATCTTAGCATAAAGAATTATTCAGGATTGACATTACTGGGTACTACACCAACAACAACATTCCAAAAAGTAGACCTCCAACTAGCTGAAGTAAAAGGCCCAGAAATTCTCTCAAATGAGAAGGAAATTGTTATCCAAGACTTCAAATTTGTTGATAAAGTAAATGTCTTCATGACATGCCAGATAAAGTCTTACAAGAAAAAGATGCCGCATGCTGTAGGCTCAACTATTCTCAAATGCCCTTTATGTGGAGCTAGTCAAAAAGTTAAAGCGGTAGAAAGAGGAATGTCTGCATGCCTTTGCGCCAAAATAGATGGAAAGGATTGCTGGTTTACTGCTCTGACAGATGTAATGGAAAGCTTATTGTCCAGAATAAGCCTTAACACAGATTCCAACACAGATCAAATAGCCGAAAAGTTACTTCAAATCGAATATTAAAATGAAAATTAATACACAGTCCAATCACATAATCAAACTTCTAGAGAATACTACATGTAAATAGTCAGAGAAAACTTTTTCACTTTTCCTATACCATCACCCTTCAGTGGCAGTCAGTGCATATCTTAACAGCTTACAAAATTAATTACAATAACATTTTTATGATAGGTCTCAAAATTATAGACTGCAGTAATTGAAATTAGAAATATCAAGTAAAAAATGTATAAACAAAATAGCTCAAGCTTACATTTACTTTGTATAACTGTGTAATATATTATAATAGTCATGTGTATTTTAACTATTGGTTATCTCGTATCTTTAATTATTGTATCTGATAATACAATGGTCCATCGCATGAAAAACAGAAAACAAATTGCACTAAATCAATAAAGTTTTTTATGCAAAAATATGGGGAATCATTCATTGTATCTTTTTAAATTCTATCCAAATATTTTTCCAATAACATAGGCACGCAAGGCGTGCAAGAGTTATTTTTTGTGAACTATAAGTCTCGGAGATAGGAGCATTCATGGAACTGTTTACAGTAATGATTTGATCGATTTGACAAGTTTTTTTGGTTGCGATGTACAGCAAGAAAGAAACTAGGAGTTTATGATGTACATACGATGTTACATCGATAATGGTAAGATAACTAAATAGTAAGCCCTAAAATGTTTGACTGAACAAACTACAGCAACCTGACATGTCTCCAGATTAATGTAGATACCATCTTATTTTCTAACAGGCAATTTTATTCATTCTTTGATACAACCCACACTGTGATTGGTCTGACACGCGCACATGCATGACTCCCTCACTCACCCATCACGTAGCCCTTCCCCCGGGGCAGGGGGGGGCTTCCTTATATGGGCTGTATAGGTCTGTGCGGCCCCAAAGGGTATGGTTTTTCAGCCGTTTTGGTCATAAATAGGGTATCGATTTTAGCTGATTTTGGTCATTTTGGTCATAAATAGGGTACGGTTTTTGCACTCTAGCCTTGATATGGGTATGCTTTAAGAAGAAGCCACTTTTTCATCATTATCGAAAAGAAAATCAACAAAAGCCCTTCACAAATTTATATGTTTACGGTAATTTAACATTGGTTTGAACTAGGGAGCTGATTATAACGCAGGTCTGAAACAGGGTTTTGATTTGAGGGTCAGGTCGTAAATAGGGTTTCGAATTTTTGGTCAGGTCATAAATAGGGTACAGAATATCGCAGATTTTGGTCATAAATAGGGTAAGGGTTTTGGGAAGCGGGCCGCACACCCCCAACCAATTTTTCTGGGAGTACCCCCTCGGGAGCCCTTCCAGCCCCCAAGAGGAATTTTTGCTCAAAAATACTCAAGTTAAGAGAACTTTTCGCATTTTATACGAGTCGTAAGTTTACCCTTTTTACACAACACAACGCAACAGCACTACTTCACCAAAAATTGAAAGAAAGAGAAAAAACCTCTGACACGTTGAAAGTCTGATTTAATTAAATTGCCCTTTAACTTGGTGCCACACAGTCTTCAAAGAACATTTGAACAGTTTTCATACTTTTTACCTTTAAAAATATCGGACTGAAAAGAATGTCATAAAAAAATGTCCATCAAATAACAATATTAAACTGCTACTGCACAGACGTAAAAACACTCTAGAAATGAAAGCTTCTTTTCTGTTTAATATCCTGGGAACAATAGCCGATAACTTGTAAGCTCTAATTGAATTTTATCCCATATGAAAAACAAAAGTGTCGAGTTACCATTTGTAACTAAAAATAGCAAACATCTCGTGGGAACAAATGGTGACGATTCGTCAGCTCTAATTGAATTTACTACCTTGTGAAAAACAAGAGTGTCAAATTACCCATTGTAACTAAAAAATAAAAGTATCTCGTTATATTTGCATGCAATAAGAACAAAGCAATCGTTACCTGCACTTACTATTGTAAACGTTAGAACTGCTTCAAATCTAAAGTCTCGTCTCCTCTTAAACATGTCCTAAGAACTAGAACCGACGATTCGTGACCTCTAATTGAATTAACTCCTTGTGAAAAACAAAAGTATCAAGTAACCCTTTGTAATTAAAAATAAAAATATCTCGTGCCATTTGCCTACTACTCATGAACTGCGTCAAAACTCAAGACTCATCTCATTCATAACTAGCCACCATTACACTGAAAATTATGCACTCTAAAACAACACAATGTTCGTATGTAACTGTCACACTCCCCTCCAAACCGGACTAAAAATCACAAAGCGGCAACATACACGTCACTCTTTATTTTTCAATAACCAAAGTCCTTGTGTTTATACATACCTTGTGTTTCCCACGTACCATTTACCTTTACAACAAGAAATTTGATTGGCTGTTCATAGTAGATCCAATCTGATTGGTGTGACATACATACATCTCTCACTCACTCACTCACTCACTCACTTACTCACTCAACCATTGACCCGTCCATAACATACCTGACGCGCCGACTAAGAGGTATTTTTTTTACAAAAAAATAACTCAAAAATAGTTCAAAATACATAAATATCCAAACATCCAGTAAGCTCAGAAAAATGCACTACATCTAATGTACATAAAATATTGGCTGATAAACATTTCTTAACCAAAATCAAAATACCCTCTCCAATTCTTGATAAAAGGAAACAGATTTCATCACTTATTTTGCATCGTTACCTGAAATTTCGCAGTAGACACCTGTACGCATTGCGTACCTATTTTTATAACAGTTATGTACATCATTGCAATACTGTAATAACTTTCTCCCTTATTGGTAATTACTAATGATGTTTACCTGCAGTGCGAAAATTTTTCCTTTGAATATGCTTTGATTTTTCCGTATTACATTTCTCTACTTTGTCTTCATTGCTATCAGCAAAGGCATTTCTTAGTAAAATAGGAAAAAAAACCATAATATTATAAAAAGACCAATATAATAATAACCTAAAATCAAAATATTATTAGTACACAACAAGTAGAGGAATCTAAAATCTAATATTATTACAGTGGAACCTCGATTTAACAAAGTTGCTGGGGACCGGCCAAATTTGTTCGTTAAATCGAGGGTTCGTTACATCGAAAACCTCGATATAACGAATTTGAGGGGAAGCAACCAAAATGTTCATTATATTAAGGTCATAGTTAATGATTGATTTGTAACACAGGTGACTTCTGTCACGCAATTCAATGCAATTTTCATCACCCAGAAGTGCCGCATTTTGCAATGCAATCATTAAGCATGGTGGCTTTCAGTATCAATTATTTTCACTTTTCAGCTGAAGCACAGCTTTTGTTTACAAAAGAACGACACTTTCAGAGTAGCAATTTAAAAATGTTGCAACATAGAGGTTATACAGAAAATTGTCTATGTAAACAAGGAAACAGGCTTTAGTGTTGTTTTGTTGCACTACCCAACATTTCCGGATTTCAAAGAAGATAGAGCAGAAGTTAATTGATGTCGAAATACTATAATGCCAATGTCTGTGACATATAATAAGCCATTGACTGAAAGGTTGCTGTCTCTTCACCAAAAGGATTACAAGGATTTGTTGACTGTTGATCTGTTCAGCGTTTATCTTCTGTCGCATGCTGACATTGTAATTCATTATATCAAGGTAGATTTTATGTTTGGGCTTCCGAATTATGTTCGTTATATCGAGGTGCGGGAACTTTGAAGGACTCCAAGAAGGGAAAGCCTTCAAGAAGAAAGTCCTACCCGCAACTAGCGCAAAATCAGGTCAGTGTCAGTTATGATGAATAGAGTCGTACAGCTTTCGTCCTGTGAAATTTATGAAAGGTAAATACTAGAGCTGTAAACGGATGAATTTGCCGAAGGCCTGGATGGAGATGCTGGAATCTCAGTTATCACTTAAAACTTTTTTAGCAACTTGTTAGCAATAAAAATTTCGGCCCCTTTCTCATCAATCAATTTTACAAATCTCAGATCTAAGCCTATCAGTTAAGAAATGCTCGATTTTTTAACTGACAGTCCTGACAGTTAAATTATGAATAATTCAAGCGAAACCCCATCCAGACCCATTTTTTGTAGGTTGGCCATTCAAGGGCATTTGCACGAAAATCTTCTAATGATGACTGCATTGATAAAATACAATAGCTACTTGACGTTCCTGAGACCATTAAAGTTAAATTTTCCTTTTATTTTAATTCGTAAAAGATGCATTTGGCCGTTTGGGAATTAAGACTGTTTTGTTACTCATCTGTTTCCGAATCCATGGTGAGGAGCGCTGTGCGTGTTACTTATTAGACTGCAATCAGTCTCTCTTTTGCTCGAAAGGCTCACCTTTCGACGTGTGCACTACTCACAGCTCGCGTATTGCGTTCGCTGGCTCAGTTGTTTTCATTCTTCCACGCGGATTTTAGAGCAAAATAAAGAGTGCTTGCAGTCTACTTGTACAAAGAAAGTTGGCGGAGGACGTTCATATTTTCATTTAAATGTCAACGACCTGGCTAGGTTTTTTCCAAGAGTGACTCATCATCAGCTGCCTTATTGTATCTCGCTTTAAAACTTTTTCATTTTCTATTTTTTCCAGTAAATATTGACATAATTGTCTGTAAAAATATAGATTGCTCTTATCTTTACTCATTCAATATTGTCTTGTTTTTGCCTTTAAAATAAGGTTGGCATGCCACTCCAAGGCCTGGAACAGGCAACCAAGGATGACCTCCTCCAGAAAGTGGTGCAGAGGAAGCTTTCCCTTAAAGACTTGCGGCAAGCTGCAGACAACATCAAAAAGAAAAAATATCTCGTTGCTGCATTCCTGAAGTTTACCGGAGAAGAGGATTGGGAATCTCTTCAAAAGAGATTTCCACATCATACCACGGAGGAAAAACTGGCGCAATTTAAAGGTGTCCCCCTAAAGAAAAACAAGGCCTCACCCGTAAGTGCAATCATTCTATACTTTGTATGTGTTGATGGAATACACTGCATCTGATAGTTTTAGTTTCAACCACAATTCTTAAATGGTTATTATACCTCCAACCAAAGTAAAACTGGGGTAGAGTGGTGGCTGTATATATAACTGAATTGATATTCTATCATAACGATAATAATTCTGATCTCGGTAGTAAAGTTTACATGTAAAACCGCACTAACAAAATAATTTGATTGGATATCTTGGCTAAACATTCCAAGGTTGAACATCCGTAACGTAGATATAAATAATTGGAATGAAAAAAAATACATTTTTCGCTTTCTTTACCGTTGAAATAGGTGTTGGAAGCATTAATCAAAAGGGTGTTGGCATGGGAAAAGGGAAGCAAAGAGGAGAATGAAGAAGCAGCAATTTCACTTTCTGATGAGAGATGGTGTACATTTACCAAAGTGGACACGAGATGGGAGTACTGTTGAAAGGACATCCAACAAAATTGCCCTTGCACCAATTAAGGTCAATAGCCCCAGGACTGAAGGGCTTTGATCTAGTAATTTTCCATTTGCAGAACATGAGTAAACACACATTACGTCATTATTCGCTTACCTCGGGATCGCTAGCGTTATAGTTAAGGTCTAGCGTTTAAGCGCCTCGAATAAAAGCACTGCGTTATCGAGTGTTGTTGGGATTAATCGTAGGAGGAGCATACTCTTACATTTACTCCGCTCTTAGGTGCGACAATTATTTAGGGCAGGAAAATTTTAAGTCAAACAAACAAAACAAAAACAACACACGTTTCTTTACCTTCATCAATCAATCAATCAATCAATCAATCAAACAGACACCTCACTTATGCATCAAATTTATTGTTTATATACAAATGGAGTGTGCGGCATGGTATGCAGTAGCCAGAATTAATATAAAGAAATCAATGTATAATTCATTAAAAACGTCTGTTGTTGTCATCACCAGGACACTCAGGAAATGGACTTTAAGAAGTTTTTGATGGCTGTCCATGCAGGAAACACTGATGAACTTAACAACTATAACGCCGCCGTCATTTATGACGAAAATATGTTGGAAGTGAACGTGCAGGAAATAATGAGGGAAAAATTTAACTGCGTACAAAAGACGTTCTGGTTCAACACAAGAGAACAGAAACTACAAGGTATCTATATTATGAAATAGTGGCTTCCTTCTAATTTTCATGAACCCTTGCGTGAAATATGGAAATGGAGCTAACCACATACATAGCAGCAGTCTGATAAATAAAATGTGGAGAAATGAACACCAATATACAAACTGCTGTAGTATTTTATAAATACCTTAAAGTATTTCCTTCAATGATAGGCCAGGATCTCCGTTCGATGAAAAAAATTGCTCTTTACTGTGTTGTGCTTGTAAAACCAAATCTGCTGCTAGTTCATCTACTATTTTTTATCATCATACGGGGAAAGTTAGTAATATTAACTATATTGTTTTATGAGTAAAAATTATTTAAATAGCGCACAATTAATAACTTGAAACATGATTTGTTTACCAGGACATCTCCTGAAGAACAGCCTCAAGCCCTTAGTTATTGGCCATTGGGCCTCTAGTGGCATTATAGACGAAGGATGCTGCAATTTGCAAGGTGAAAACGCTTCAAACGTTTTCCCCTGCAAAGGTATCAGCAGTGAGCCTGCAGTTATTCCTGTGGAGCTGGTAGCTACCATTGTCAGAATGTTCAGCTTCGAAGGCCAGTGGGTGTTAGATCTGACAAGATCGAATGGTGAGTTCAACTAGGAGGCAGTGTGGCCGAGTGGTTAGATGATGATGTTGTTCTCGGTAGCCCCGAGTTCAACTTCTTGGCTGCACTTCTAAATAGCCAACTGGTCTGCCTCCCGCCAGTTGGGATTCTTAACCTAGTTATGTTTATTTGAATATTTATTTATCATTGTTTGTTTACATTGGTCCTGAAAAGCCCCAATGGGGAGTGGCCAATTAAGTATTAATTTCATTACATTTTACTGTTTACTAATATATCCGAGGCGAAACTAGGAGAGTGGGTTGTCAAGTATCTGTTGTCACTTTCAAGTCACTATAAAGTAAATTTTCCAGTGGGTAAATAAAACAAGTGTAGAAGCCTATGCAAAAGTGGTCAACTGGAAAAAAATGAAAATAACCCAGAAATAAGCCAGGAAGGTTCAGATCGCAGATGATTAAGACGGATTTCGAACAATGAGCTAAATTGGGACTACAGTAGACGACCACTGACTCGAACTCATAAAGGGAAACAGACAAAGAGAGGAAACAAACAAAAATCCTTATATTATTATAATTGATCAATCTTAGGTGCTGGAATTCAAGCCGGCCTAGCTGAGAATAGAAATGTTGTCTGCCTTGAAGTGGGCGTTAGCGCACTGAGAAGAAGCGCTGCAGAGATAGCAATGGCGGCGGCAACAGTGCCAGCCAAAGAAAACAGTTAAAATGAGGAAACTGAAGACGAACACAGTGTAGACGGGGAAGGCGATTAGTCTGAAAGTAAATCTACTCGGGGTGTTTACCATTTACTAGAATAAACTGGTCAGGTAAACCTTTGAATGATGAAAACGGTCTTTCAAGAAGTGAAGACCAACTTAAAGAGACTATTACTTTTTTTTCGGCAGGTCTCCTTTGACAACAGGATCTTACCTTCAGATGTAAACCAAGCTATTTTCAACACACATTACCGTATTTCTTTTGCTAATGGTAAATGTCCTCGAAGCCGTTGTGTAAATACCAAATAACATTTTCTTGAGACTTGCCGTGAGGTTGTATTGATTGTCAGTTGAAAAGCGCGAGAGGTCCATAGTCATAAAAAGGGTCTTAGATCTTTAGTGAAAAGCTGTCTTGCGTGATCTCAGCCTGGTTTGGAGAGTGGATTTTGCTATGAATTGGTCCTCATTCTTCTGACAGCCCTTGTTTTAGGCCTTCAGATGGCAGTTAAAACAAAGAAATTGAGTTTTGCTGACTCAAAAGTGCATTTAAACTCAAGGTATCCAGTTGTTTAGCAGTCAGTTGGGTAACCCTAAAACAAATATGTTTTTTTCTTGTTCTTTAAGCATACCAATCTTAAACACACAGTTATGTTTATTCCTAGTTCTTTAATCCATTAAAAATGGAACTACAGGACTTCAGAAGCGTTACTTTTATTCACCTTTACCTCAAATAACAGTTCAGGTTGAGGGGGTAACTGACTGAGGGCCAAACGACCTACATTCAAATTCGACCATCGTTCGGTTTTTCACCATTTAATAATTTGCTGTTTCGGTTTTTAGGCTAAAGATCAATTTTAGTGTTCAGTAATTTATTTAATAGTGGTTAACTTTGTTGTCTTTGTTTGTTTATGGCAAAAGACAGGTAGATAAATGCTGAATTAAATCTTATTAGACAACCAAATAACTGGGTGCTCCACAGGCCAATTAAATAAGAAAATTTATGACCAATTCTTTTAGAATCTTGATACGCAATCACAACCATACGCACAAGAGGCCTTATTTCACTGTGAAAACGGACTTGACACAAGCCTAAGCACAAGCGCAAGCACTTATTTTTTCCTTTCCTTGTGCTTGCGCTTATGCCTGCATTCGCCTTGCGCTGTGTAAAAATGGAACACAGCATAACCACAGTGGAAACTTTTTGGTTGGGCCAATTAAAACACTCATTCCAAGTTCCTTTTCGAGAAAGTAAAAGGGACTTCAAATTAGTTTAACTCTTTTCCTTGTGCTTGCGTCGGCTTTCATTTTCACTTAGCATAAAACTTGTGCTTATGCTTGTGCTTGCGTTGTTGTTGCATTGCTAGTGAAAGCCAGATTTTAGTCGATTGGCTTTTACCCAGTCGTTACTTGGTTGCGGTGGACCCTCGTGCCCAGGGTTTTGCTGGTGCTGTTGTCCGCCATCTTGGATCAGGTCGGAGACGTTTGATAGTATAAAGTCATATTCATGAGCTGGAGATGTTTTGTTCTTATTTTCATGGTGGTGTTCGAAGGCCGTTGGTGCGATAATAAAGCTGCTCTGTGCACGGTGGGTTTGTAGAAAGTTTGCTTTTTTCTCTCGATGCTCAGATAGTCCGCATAAGCTTTATGTTTATGGAACTTCATTTTAGAAATGGCAGGAGTTGCGTGACATTCTTTCACATAAATTCTACGAGTTTTCTGGGACGTTTGTGTAATTTATTTTAATTATGTTAACATTAAGAGTTGAATTATACTGTTTTAAAATTAAGCTTCTAAGTATTTTGATTGTAGATTACAGTTTTTATGTAAAAAGTGGCAAATTCTTACGATGTTTAGACGTTGGAAGGTTTACTTTAGCTTAATTTTTCAGTCATTCAGGAGCCGTTTCCAGTGGTGTTATTTCATAAATTACATTAGCTGATAATGTTTCTTGACACGTTTGTAAGACAGATTTAATATTCACGTTTGTAGGATGAATTTAATATTCATGGAATTATTGGCTGTTTCTAAAGCACTTTCTTTCACAATTTTTTGAGTTGTCTGCACACTTTCAGTTTTATTTCATAAATTTATGAGTTGTTTGCAGACCAAGTCAAGTTTCATAAAGTTATCAGTTGTTTCAATACCCAGTTGTATTTCATAAATTTATGAGTTATTTGCAGACCCAGTTAAATTTCATCAATTTATGAGTTATTTGCATACCTACTTAAATTTCATAAATTTATGACTTGTTTCAATACCCAGTTGTATTTCATAAATTTATGAGTTGATTGCAGACTTAATTAAATTTCATAAATTTATGAGTTGTTTACAGGTCCAGTTAAATTTCATAAATTTATGAGTTGTTTCAATACCCAGTTGTATTTCATAAATTTATGAGTTGACTACACAGGTAGGTGTATTTCAGAGATTAATGAGTTGTTTGCAGAGCTAGTCGTATTTCATAAATTTATGAGTTGTTTGCGGACAAAGTTATATTTCTTAAATTTATGAAATGTTTGCAGACCTGTAGTTGTTTCATAAATTTATGATTTGTTTGCAAACCTGTAGTTGTTTCATAAATTTATGACTTGTTTGCAGATCTGTAACATCTTGAGTTGTTAGAGGACTAGTTATATGTCACATCTTGTTTTATATAATAGATGTCGTACATCAAAATACAAATTTGTGCATATATTGTCATTTCACTTAAAGTGCACCTAACCCCAAAATTTTTTTTTCGCTAAAACAAATCTAGACTTTATTTGAAGCATTTGGGTGAAGAAATTTTTGAATTTGGTTGAATCTTCGATTTTCTATGCCCTTTCAAAGTCACGATTAAGTGTTTCACGACCGCGTTTTAGGGAGTCTGGGGCAGCGGTACCTGATGACGTCTACCCAGGAACCAAACACAATAGCGCCTCAGTCAACTCTCTGTATTTGCTTGAGAAAATAGAACGCAAAACTAATCGTTCCGATGTATTTTGGGACTGAAACATCCAAGTTT
This sequence comes from Orbicella franksi, assembly GCF_964199315.1. Classification (NCBI taxonomy): domain Eukaryota; kingdom Metazoa; phylum Cnidaria; class Anthozoa; order Scleractinia; family Merulinidae; genus Orbicella; species Orbicella franksi. The sequence continues at coordinate 4,815,867 of NC_138154.1, read as the reverse complement.
TGTCTCAGAATCATTTCTTTTTCGTCACTGGAGTCAGAGTTAAGTTTCGATTCGGAAGGCTCCGAAATAAACTTCGATCGAGCACGTTCGACAACTGTGAACTCACTGCTTAGAGCTTTTAGAGCAATTTACAATATTTCAAGTGACGATGGGGAAGACGTCTTTGCGGACGAGCTGCCTGTATATTAGGAATGGAAAGCTAGATACGAAGTGGAGGAGCAGGCAAACGAAAAGCAGGAAAGAAAACTCAAGGACTGCTTTGGATGGTAATTTCGTCAACTAAACATAAGATTCCCACGTGTGCTTATAGCCCGTTTACATTTGTCCTTACCGAGAATGTATTTTGTCAAGGTTCTGTTGAATCCAGTTTGTGTTTTACTTTCAGTTGAATGCGTCATGTTTATAAGAGCGACGTACATGTTGCAGTTTTCGAGACTTGATGACCTGCAAAACATTGGCTTCGATCGATTGAAAATCGTATTGTTTGGACCTGTATTTTTGAAGCTGCGGGAAGCAAGGCGGAAGGAAACATTTCATACAATTACCGATTTCACATTGTCACACGTTTTAAGTCGTAACTCCAAATAACCACTGTAAATTGTTCTCAAAGTTTGCAGTGAAATTCGTTGGATAAGTGAAAAGGATGTGTTCCCTAAGCGGTCCGCAGATGTTACGCGGTCATATTTTCGACGCTATTGCACAGAATCTTTGTCGCACTGCTGATTTCCAAACCTTCGAAAAACTCTGTGAGTCTAACAATTTTGTTATCATGTAATTCTAGAGGATTAATCTTCGACTTTCATCTAAATCAAAAGAGAAATAAGTGTTGGTTAGCGGCGTACAGTTGCGATCTATTTACATATCAGTATAACGCTTCTTGATCATGACCGGATCACACAACTTTGCCGGTTATGTTATAAATACTGCGGGATTGGAAGATATAGGTTGTAGGTAGTATTTCTACAAATTGCTGGTTAGCTTTAAGCAGAAAATTTATGAAAATAGCGTTCGAAAGTCTGCGGAACAAATTCCAGTGACAGTTCTTCAATGGTTCTCACAGATTCAGTTCGCTTGTTTCGGTTCGACAAAATCAACCATCGTTTACGTCTTTATTGCACCATTAGCCGATCATCGTCAGTAAATTGTACAGTATATCTTTCTTTAAATCTGGAATATTGCTGCAACAGCCGATAGCACCTCTGGAAGGCGTTTCTGCGCACTTTTCGAATGTGTATTGCACCATCCTGAAGGAAATGAGAGGAAATGAGATATCCAACCTTCCTGGGTAGACATGACAAGAGCCGCTGGACCCATTCTCCTCAAACTCGGTCATGAAACAAAATGGCGGTGTTTTGGAGCTATTTTCGAGATTTTGTCGTGGCACAGAAAATCGAGGATTTAACGGAATTCAAAAATTTTTTCGCAGAACTATTTCACATAATAAGTAGATTCGTTCTAGCGAAAAAAAAATTTGGGGGTTAGGTGCACTTTAACTTTGGTATATTTATTTGCTAGGAATATCCTAAAAGTTATTTTTTTGATATAGTTTTTTCATTATCTAACAACAAGATCCATGTGAACTTATTATCAATCATTTTTATAATATCTTAAGTATTAGATGATGCCTGTCCTCAATAAAGGGCTTTTCATCAGACTGACTGGTGCTTCTCTGTCATAACATGGTCTTGGACATAAAAACTGTACCCTTGACATTTTGGCAAAAAATCCAATTTTCTTTGTCAAAAACGTTTTCACCAAAATGGGACATTTTTGTGTGCAGGAGCATAAAAAAAGAACAGTTCTGGACAAAAGAAGCAAAGTGCAAAAATGCATTTTGGCATTTATACTTGTTAATGATGTCATGACGACATCGAAACGTTGTGTAAAATTTCTATCGCTCATTTTTATTTTGAAATGTTTATCGAAATTTAATTTCATTCAGTTAAACCGTCGGCTAATTGGGCTGTTCTCCGAAATCTTTTTTGACAATGATATCTCCTTGATCATTTGACTCCGATTCGGAACTCTCCAATTTCTCCCTCCTTCAAATTCATTCCACACTGACAGCCAATGTCAAGAATCCTCCTTGGTCCCTTGAACTAGAGCTGTCATATTTTGAGCTGTTGTTATGATCATCATCAGCTGAACTGTTTTCAACATTGCTTGGGTTAGAAAAGTCTGATTCATCCAATTCGTTTCCCTCCATTGCCAGTCCAGCCTGCGTAAGCGAGTAAACCAGCAAAAAGGCGTCACGTCAGCACGAGTTAAACGGTGTTTACAGCATTGTTCGATCGCATGTGAGGACACAAAGGTTCTTTCATTCCTTTGTTTACTCTCATCCAGCATCATACCTGTGGTTCATTCACGTGTGTACGTTTCCTGGAGGTTTGAGCTGGTGATCAGTGGTTTTGTAAAGAAACTCAGACACCGTGATAAAAACTAATTCCTTTGGACTCGATGATAGAAGTTTATACTGTTGAATTCGCTGAGTCTTAGTTAATTTGCTTCATGGCAAAAAAATTACAAAAAGACGTAAACCTTATTAGTTACGCATTGGAGTTACGACCACCATCATGCCAGGGCGCCCCCAGGGCGCTTGTATTACGAACTTTTTGCACCCCGGTCAAACATGCTTTCACTCAAACGGAAACGTGTAACCAATGAACTTTTAGAAGTTTCATACACGGGTGCCAACACGTGACGATCGAGCAAGATGGTCCAAAAGGTCAATTTCGCATTCAACGGACTTGCTCTGCTTGTAACTGCGTTTCGGGTTTGTGGAGATCGTTTGCAGAAGAAATCACTACGAGTGAAAGGCTTCAGCTTCAAAAAATCAGGGAAGATTCCGGTAAGTAAATAAGACTTACTCAAGGTTCACTTTAGCCTGACGTAAATGCATTATCGTACTAAGCTTAAGCTTAAATCTTGTAACATTTTATTGAGCTTTTAATACAAGCAAAGAAGTGCCATGTCTCGCTCTTACAGTGAGCAAATTGCTTAGTCGATGCTAATAAATTGGCTGACTGTAATATACACAAAATGAATTGCCATGCGAACCAACATCCCAAAGTATTCGGATGAAGAGGAGTTGAACACATTAACAACACACATGCTACATGTACATCGGTGACGTCCACAAATTGTTCCAGTTGAGGATAATAGAATGAAAACAGTTTTTCCAACATAACTTTCTGGAAAAGAAAATCTTCTTGGGTAATTGCATTTAAGTTTTACTAATAATATATAGACCCATCATTCCCTTTTTGCTCTGTTGTTCACAGTGCGCACGAGACAGTGGGTAAATTGGCAGGAGGTCAGGACATGGCTAATATTAAAAATCGTGACCCAACAATTCTAGTTTACTGAATGGATCCTTAGCTCCGACTTAAATATTGCCATAAAGAGTTTCAGTCAAGAACTGTCATCATAAGATTTACCTGGGCAATTTTGTTTATTTTACTCACCATGACTGAATTACTTCTGCGGAATCTGATGATCAATGGGCCCTTGTCCTGTTTGAAGACAAGGACACGTACAGCGTGGTTGAGAAAGACAGGATAAAAGAGGATCATTACGCCTGGAGATCTAACCCAGATACTCACTGCTTTAAAAAAAACAGGCTGTGGTGCTACCCAGTAAGATCGTTTGCCTCCTTTGACTCACATTCAATATTTTTAACTATAAACCCCTGTGGACCATGCTGAATTTTCAAAATCAGGTCGTTTTCTACACGCTTTATCTCTGAAACGAAGTAGGTGACCCCGATTTTTTTTTTGCATTTCTGACACAAGTAACTCATTATCTGACTGCCGTAAAAATTAAGAAAAATCTATTGAGGGAAAATTTTTGTGCGAGTGTCCTTTAATACGGAGTTATGCGTGTAATGTGAAACCGGGGAAAAGTAACATAATGACATATCAGGTGACCTTCTGACCTCAGAGGTCAGTCTAGTAGTTAATTCAAGGTACAGGGACTGATTTATTTACTCATGAGTCAACATGAGGCATATGGATATGAGAAACTAATTTGCTACGGTTTGAAGTGTATATTCTATCATAGTTTTAAAGGACTCTCGACTGAGCAAAACGATGAAAACAGCCAGGACTGTGTGTGCCACTCAGTTTCTCATCTCAAATATAAACCTTGTCGACCTTGTCAAATTTTATGGCCGTTTATGCTCGCTGTTTTACTGGAAATATTTTACAGAACAGGTCACAAGGACAATGGGAAGTTAAAATCGTTTCTAAAGCAACAGAAGGAACGTAAGTAACAGTGAGTTGTTGTTTCCTGCTTTAAACTGTTGACTTCCAAAGAATAACCTTGTGATTTGCATAAAATTGAACTCGCTTACATGCCGTAACATTTTATTTTACTGACGGAGAACATTTTAATTCCCAGAGCTATAACTTTTTGGGTGAAAAAAACAACCAAGGTTTCCTAAAATGTAGATATTTTGACCAAATGATATATACCAGAGACCATTTATACTAGTCAAAGCTGGCCTTTATTTGTTCCTTGCCAAGAGACAAATGGTGGCTGTACAAAATACCCTTTGTTACAGAGCTACAAACAAAACTTCAAGAAACTTATTACACGATTTTGAAGTATAAGAATGAAATAGTATTTGTGCCAAGTTTTGTTTTCATAGGATTGTTTTTACGCCCCCGCTGTTTTCTGAAAAAAGCGTGAAATTCTGAACATTTTAAGCCACGAAAACAGCCATTATATGCAAATTTCGAACTTTCTTAAATTTTGGCCGTAAAATAAATCATTGGAACTTTAAACTATTTTTCCATGAATAAGTTCACCCAAAGATATGTTTTGGCGAAATAAATTTTGGCCGTAAAATAAATCGTTGGAAGTTTAAGCTATTTTTCCATGAATAAGTTCACCCAAAGATATGTTTTGGCGAAATAAAAGAAAAATTGATTTTTCGTGACTGTCTTCCGATTCTCAAGACTCTCAGAAAATCACTCTTAAATATTGGTTGGAACTATTGTACACTGGAGCATATTTTACAAGTAATTACCCACTAGATTTTTCACTATTCTACTACCAAACACTCAGACTATCTTCTTCTTTTACAGATTCACAGCTCAATCATTCAAGTCATAGTTCTGTCCCACAAATTCCATATATGTAATTCGAATAACTATTTATTCTCTAAGTAAATAGCTCTTTATAACATTGTATAAGGTAATATATACATGTGCTAACAAGCTTTTAGCCGGATGGGCGAGTAGACATCCTGTGAATGACCACTTATCAAGCTCCACCAACCAGAGGGCCACCATATTCAAGTAGGAAAGAAAAGGAAACCCATGAATTGATTTTCTCAAGGTTATCATGATGGCTAGCAGTATTGTTTATGAGCACGTATGCATGATGGTGTTGGAAGTGACAGCTGAGTCACACAAGCAGGCAACCATACTCCAGCTAAAAGGTCGACAGACACCTGCAGCCTCAGTTTTATTGTGTCCCTATTTGATATTGGACACCCATGTTGTGGTCAACTGACACCTGTTAAAACAAGGTATTTGCTGACCAGTATCACGTGACCATATCACACACTCAAGTTTAGGGCTCATCGAGGTCACAGTTGTTTAAGTTGAGAGCTGACCAACTGTTGGTTTTCAACTGAATCGTGGGTTCATGTCAAGTTAACATCAGGGCGGGTTGTTTGGAAGCCAATTAACGTTAATCCTGGATTAAAAGTTAACTGAAGTGTAAATTTATCTTTTATACAAATATTTTTCTAATCACTTCTTATACTTTGTGTATTTTGAGATTATTCAAACTCAAAACAGAAGGCCAAAGACTATAAACAGAAAATCTCACTGCAAAGTTACCAAATTCAAATCAAAATTCCTACTTAACTTGGGTTAGCTTAATCAGACTTTAAGGTAGTAGATACCCGCAAAAACGACAAAATTTTCACACAATTGTTGTAAGGAGTGATACATGCTAATCAGAAACACTGAGCAAATGCTCATTGAGAGTAAAAAGTACACTGTTTCAACTGTCTCTGGAGCTTACTTTCATCCACTGTCACTGCACACTGGCTTGGCAAAGGGGGGAGTCACTAGGGCACCTGCTGTGAGATACTAATAATTTTGGGGCTGGTCGATCTCCATCAAAACTAGTCTTACCACAGCCAAAATTGGCAAAAACATACAAGAAACATTGAAGAATGCAATGACCTATTTTTTGTCAAAGTCTGGGGGGTGCATGTTTCCATGGCAACGATTGAATTAAGAAAGTGGTTTTTCTTCAGTTTGGCTTCCCTTCATCAAGCTAAGTTTCTGTCTTATGGCTCCAAAAACTACATCATTGCATTCTCCACCCCAAAAAACATAAAGTCACCAAATTTTGTGGAAATTGAACAATTCGTTTTCTCAAACGACCTGCCCCAAACACCGCATAATAGCAAAAACGCTAACTTTTTCTATACTTAAAATTTTCACTTTTTTGAGAAAGAAAATCTGATTATGGCATTTTAAGCAAGAAATACTCATTAAATTATATAGTAATAGTTTGTAGACAGTTCCTATAAAGAGAAATTCAGAGTCCAAATGCCCCAGGTTCATATGTGGGCCCCTCTTGCTCTTCATTTCTTTCATTCCGGCTCTTTCTTTGGCTGCGGCGAATCTGGCGACGAACCTTTGTTGTCTCAAGTGATTTTTCTCCTGTAGCATACAGTCTTTGCTGATCAATGGTGTTAAAACCAGACTTACAGTGCACTCCAACTTCCAAATTGAGCCCTCTGAGCACAGTTTGCAGGGTTTTTGCTCCACCATTGAACAGACAAATGGCAAGAGCACAAGCTGTCAGTACCGTCTCAGGACCAGCAAATTTTTCTTTTGGACTGATGTCCCAAACTAGATGGTTTAGTGCCTCATTATTGTTTTGAGACAAGCCTTCTAAAACACTTTGTAGTAGGTTTTCAGCCCACAAACCCTCAAATGTAGGCAAGATCTCCTCCATTACTGCCGGCGCAACATTTTTTGGCTTGAAGGAGTTAGTTCCATTGGCTTGATCCCTTTGCCAATTGTCTTTCCATCTGAAAGTTTTTTTCCTTTCATGTCCTTCTTTTTCCTTCTCAGCCTTCCTCCCATTCTCTTTTGAATGTGGCCTACACATTCCACTTTTCGCACTGCCACCTCCTCTCCGTAAGGCTTTGATTTGACCACATCGCGATGAGAAGAGCAATCACCATCGCCTACAAAGTCCACATAACGCAAACTATGCTTCTCAATGGACCTGCCCCATACATCTACAGCACCTTGGGCCTCCATGGCTTTTGATGACTTGTCAAAGTTTGCTGTGCATTTGGGCCCATGTGACTCCATCCAATCAATGTATTCCTGAGAGTTCACATCAAGGTTGCTCTTTCCACGACACTTGTAGCACACTTTACTTTTCATTTCAAAGTCAACAACCTTTCCTGTTTGCACATCAATGGCAGAAACCATTCCATACAAGGACTGGAAGCCTCTCCTGGCCCAGGTGCCATCACAAGACACAGCAATATCGACAACTTCGTCTTCCTCGGCATTATTTAGGGCTCTAACTTCTTTCGCAGCCTTCTGCATTTCGGCCTCCGCAACTTGCTGAGACACATGAGCAATCGCCTTCACGTGCGTGGTGAAAGACTTCTTTGCTACTGGCCCTGGCATGTTCATTACAGCACAGAATTTTGTTAAACTAGCTCTTCCCCTTCCGATAATTTGCATGGCCAGTGCTGATCTCCTGTTTATGTCATAAAATCTTGCCTTTCCACAAACAATCTTTTCTGAGGTTGGCAGTTCCATGAATGCACGACACGTGTTGTTTGCACACTGTAAAACGAGCGTCCTCGCCAAACCACAACCAGTAGGCCTTTCAAATAAGAGAAGACTGCCTTTCAAACACTCCTTGCAAACAGCACTGGCCGAGATAACTCTTTGTAAAATACTGACATCCTGGAAACGATATCCGCTCGGCTTTTTATTCGATGGAGATGCCTTGCTGGTGCTCGGAGAACCTTTGACATCAAGACGAAGCTTCTTCTCTGCAGGAGCATCATCACTCACATTCGATTCTTCTTTCGGCTTTCTGGAGCGTTTTCCACGAGTAACGGACCGGCAAAGCGATCTAAACTTTGTTCTTGGCATACTCAAACGAAAATTTCGCACAGCTCTATGAAATAATACGCTAAGGACGACAGACAACCTCTGAGAAAACCTCGCACCTTCGAATTTGTGAAATCACTTCGCAGAACTTCGCACCGAATTGTTGTGATCAAAAGACTAGTTTCCATGCCACCACGGTATCCAAAATGTGGTGGGGCTCTTTCAGAGGCTATTTGGACGCTTTTGACGGACAAAAAACGGCAAAAAAAGAGCTTATTCATCTTGGTCGCCATGGAAACATAAAATAAACACAAAATAAACTTTGGTGTACCCTTCAACTTCACCCGTTTTTATGGCGCGCATTTTGAAATAACAAAAAAATAGCCCCACAGCTAGAAAATAGAGATAACAAATAGGGTTCTGAGCTCCAAAATTCTTTGTTTTCGGAAAGTCACTTTTTTGTCGTTTTTGCGGGTATCTACTACCTTAAACAAGCCAGCCCAAAAGCTTAACTTTTAGCCTTCATTAAATCTATATATTAAACTTTTTTCTTTATAGATCACAATCATTCTAGACAACATGCCAGACGTCAGTACTTTATAATTATTATGAAAAAATGTCCAGGGTTAACAGAAATTATAGTTCTCCTTGGTTGATGTACATTACATAACAGATAAGTTTTAACACAGTTGAGCTTCCCATAGGCAACCACCCAAAATGTCAAGCCTAGGTAATTGCTTAAGATAGCTGACACCATATTAGGTGAAAATTATGCATTATTAGCATATGATAACTGCAGATTTATCCCATGTTTTAAATGTTTCATTCATGGACTTTTCCTAGATCACAGACAACGACCCTATAACATTAATTCATCTAATCATCAACACCAACACCGTAAGTACACTTACTTTCATAATGTTTAGCAAAAATGCTTATTACTGGCTTTTTATGTTAATTTTATGACTTTCAGCATAATAATTTTAACTACAGCTGTTACAAGGCCCCAAAATAACGAATGTATTTAAACCTGTTTTTTAGACCGCCTTCATGCTGCAAATGCTTTATCACAAGGTAAGTACAAGTGTCATTTCTTACTTCATTGGTATAACTACTAACATTTTGACCATTACTCTAAAAAATGAGTAACAACAAAATTTCAGTAAATTCAATATTTTGCATTAAGACCCTCAATACTTACATAGTAAGTACAAAATAAATCTTAAAGCATTGATATATTGTTTGTTCTTTGCATATAAATAATGACAGGACTTATCTTTACGGAAATCTCACCATGAACACCACCAATTACTGGACATACCAGTATATATGGCTGCATGATAATTTACTAAGTATAAGAGGGCAAATACACATGATGGATCCATGCCTACGGATCACAACAACACAGTTGACATGCCCCTACAGTTGATTAAAACACAATTTCAGACTTCTGGCGATTTTGAAGCAGTCAGAACAAAAACATATATAAATAAATTTGGCTGACTGAAAACTAAAAACATTTTAATTTTTTAGATTCCACCATCAGATGCTCAAAGTCTTGCACAAGTAGCCAATAAGGGCAAAAAAGTAGGTACATCAGTCGTTACATAAAAACTATTTCCCATCTGTTTAGCTGATGCTAAAATGAAATATACATGTAGTTGACATTAAAATGTAAACATCTTAATACAACATTATAATTTAATTTAACTTACCAGACACAAAAGCAAACAAAAAATTAACAAGCAATCTACTCCGAGGACTCACAGGAACTCGATGATGAAGAAGAAATGGAGGATGAGTTTGAGATGGACAGCGAAGACGAGACTGATGGTGAGTAAACTTTTAGTTGAAAGCTAATAACTATCACACACAAACGGTTCCTTTAGGAGCCACCAATTATATAAAAGTTCAATGACCAACATTTTACGACTTGTTTTTGTTGTGTTTTACTATAATTTCATGAAACTGACTTGGCTATAAGCCAAATCAGAAATGTCTATGATGATTTTCACTTTGTTGATGATGCTTTGAAGAAAAAAATTATTCAAAACTCTCGGCTATAAGCCCTTTTCGGAAAAAAATTCCCAAGACTGAGTAAAATTTTTTGCAAAAATCGCTCAGCGTATAGGCAAATAAATACGGTAATCATAAATCATTCAATGTAAATGCACGTGTACCGGTTATTATCCAACCACAACGTTATCTTAGCTTCTTTTTCAATAATTGAAAATTTTACAGTAAAGTACAGATTTTGTAGAAATCAAGTACTTTTAATTTCCTCTCTTATTTCTTTTCTGTTCAAAGTCAGCTAAGCTTGTTTTCCCCAATGGTATACAATGTATATTGTCATTATTTCTATGCAAGCATTCAAGATATTTAATATTGACAACAACAAATTGGACATTGAAATATCCTTATATACTGCTCACTGCATGAACAGATTGTTCAAGAATATTAAAACATTCTTGTTCTGTTCATACAGTGAGCATGGAAAGCAAATTTTGCTTTTCAAATTTTCATGATAGTAACTCAACTACAACTATAACAATTATTTTCAACCCCTAAATTGGAAACATCATTTAGATAGTGGTTAGCTAAACATTGCTTTAATTACAACAAATGAAACTAAGAGACTACACCCTTTTTGAGAGAAATTTTTACCATATCACAACTCCCTTCAAATCTCACTGATCCAAGAATTGCAATGTCTTAATTGCTTTCCAACTTAAGATTTACTTTAAGATATCAATGTCTTTCAAGGAAATAACTGTACATAGCAATTAAATTTGGAACCCAAGTACTAATAGTCCGTAAAATCTCTTTAAAATTTACTCACTGCAGAGCCAATGTAAAAAGAAAATAGCACACACCTATGCAGCATTTTATCTGTCGTTTTGTTTTGTTTTTTTCAGCTTCCAACAGTGATCATCACTGTGTTATTGCCAAATCAAGTTGTGTTAAGTAACTTAAAGATAATATGTACAGGTGTACATACAGTATAAAGTAAACCAAAACATACATATATATGTTGAAAGAACGCGAGCAAAGAAAGTTGTTAAAAACAATTCCGTTAGATCAGGAATTACTTTCATCCAGTAACACCATAGATCTACCCACTATAACCGCCACACAAAACCGTCGTTTCCACGGGCTACACAGGCTACTGAGGAAACGAAAACTTTTTTGTCGAAAGCGCAGGAGGCCTGTTAGAACGACTGCTAGCGAATCAGATCAGTTGGATCCCATCAACCTTTCAAGCCAGTCCATCAACCAAGACCAAACCAATCTACTCAAGAAAGGACCATCTTTCTGCCCTATGCCAAAAGATGTTGATTGGCAGCGTGTATATGATGATTTGGAAGCTTTTGAAGCCCGCTTGCAGACAGCAGTATTTTTCATTGAAAGCAATCCTGAGGATAGCCAAGAACCACCTAGTCACCTTCCTCAAGTCCCAAAGGAAAAGAAATGGAAGCCACCGCCATCAAGGTATCCAGAACTTGAACTTTTTCTATCTAGTGTTAGGCGTGATTTGATAAACCCTCGCAACATTAAATCAGCTAGAGATAATTTAACCAAAGGGGAACAGGTTGCGTTAAAGCAATTTAGAAATTCTGATGTAGTAATTCGGATACAAGATAAGGGTTCTCGTTTCGTCTTAATTGATAAAGGGGAATACGAGGATAAAATGTTTGGCCAGCTTCATAACCAGCTCCATTATAAATCCTTACAGGAAGATCCTACATATAGGCATTTGGCTGTAGTTGAAAGTTGGTGCAACAAATGGGTCAGAAAAGGTGAAATTTCAGACCAATTAGCTAATTGGATAATTAACAAAAAAGCCAAACCAGGGGTCGCCTTCGGTAATATTAAAACCCACAAAGCAGGGAATCCACTCAGGCTTATCACATCGTGTTGTGGTACGGCCATAGAAAATCTTTCAGCCTTCAGTGAATTTTACTTGCAACCGTTGGCTCGTAAGTTGCCATCTTTCATCAAGGATACGACCGATTTACTTAATAGAATTGAGGATCTTAACAGGAGTGGCCCTTTTCCCGAAGGCACCCTTTTAGTTTCTTGGGATGTTGTGTCAATGTTCCCTAACATAGATAATCAACTCGGTCTTACTGCAGTAAAGAAGGCACTGAATGCCAGAGAAAACCAGCTTCCATCCACTAATTGCATTTTAGAAGCAGTAGAAATTTGTTTGAAGAGCAATCACTCGGTTTTTAAGGAAAACGTTTTCCTGCAAATTCATGGCACAGCCATGGGCCCAAAGAATGCCTGTAGTTACGCGGATCTTGCCATGGGGGAAATAGCACCATCTCGTTTTAAAACCGCCGATGAGGGACAAACAATTCAGCCAAACAATGGCTGCTTTAAATGTGAAAGAAATAGATGCGATCTCTGTCGAAATTTCTTTGTTGAATCTAAATCATTTCTAAGTTTTAAAACAGGCAGAAAATACACCATTCATTCAAGGCTTTCTTGTGATTCTAAAAACGTGATCTATTTAGTTTCCTGCAAGAAATGCCGTTTACAGTACATAGGATCAACTACCACCGATTTTCGGGTTAGGTTTCGTAACCACAAGTCTGCTATGCTCACAAACAAAACCACTTGTGAGGTAGCAGTACATTTCAATAGAATTCCACACTCCTTGGATGATTTTGAATTCCAATGCATTGATCAGGTGCAGGCCCCTAATGACTCAGACGAGATCGATAGGTTTTTAATTACGAAAGAGGCTTATTGGAGTGCTCAACTGTTCTCTTTGGCTCCCGACTTGGCAATGGGTTTGATTGATGAGAAAGCTAAATCTGAAGGTGCCGTGAAACCCATGTTATGGTGGCGCTATAGAGATGATGTTTTCGATATTTGGCCACATGGTTTACCTAAATTGTTAGAGTTTACTGAATACATCAATTCTCTTTATCCCACCATCAAGTTTGAGCTGGTTTATTCGGAGCATACCCTTAATGTCTTGGATCTCACTTTGCACCTCCAGGAAGGTTTTATTAAGACAGATATTTATGCTAAACCTACAGATAGTCACCTTTATTTACCTTTTTCAAGTTCTCATCCGGCACATTGTAAAAGGGCTATTCCCTATGGGGTTGCTCTACGAATTAGACGTAATTGTTCCTCTGACGATTTTCTTAACAAGAGGTGTGCTGAATACAAAGGGTATCTTAAGTCCCAGGGCTATAATGCAGCTTTAGTAGACAAACAATTCGACAAAGCGCTTAGTATTGAGAGATCAGAATTGCTTAAGAAAAAAGCCAAGCCTGTCAAGAGAGTTTTCCCGTTAGTTCTTGACTACAATCCTATCCTGCCTGATATTCAGAGAGTTATCAAGAAACATGCTCATCTTCTGAGATTGTCGCCCAAATTACTTGAAATTTTTCCATCTAAATCGATTTTTCCAGCATATCGCCGTACCAAAAATCTCAAAGATATTTTAGCACCATCTAAATTTCGTGGCGACAACGGGGCAAACCAGGCAGAGAACGAAATGGGAGGGTGCTTCAAATGTTGTACTTGTTGTGATCTTTGCAAAAATTTTTTAATTCAAGATTCCAAATTTAAAAGCTTTTCCACAGGCCGAGTCTACAAGATAAAGCAAAAATTGTCTTGCTCTTCCAAAAATGTTGTTTACTTGGCCTCGTGCAATAAATGCAAATTGCAGTATGTAGGTTCCACCACAACAGAATTTAAAGTACGTTTTCGCAATCACAAATCATCTATGCTCACCAACAAAAAGACGTGTGAGCTTGGAGTCCATTTTAATTGTACTAGGCACGAAATTTCCGAAATTAATTTTATCGTCATCGAACAAATTACTAGCCAGGGGGTTGCTGCGTATATTGATAAGTTGTTATTGACCAGAGAGGCCTATTGGACCTCCCAGCTATTTACACTCAGCCCTCATGGTCTTAATAAAAGACAGGAATTTAGATCCAAAAATCGCGTCCGTTACAATACATAATTAGACTGACTATTATACACTTATACACTTAGTAATTAAGGCGCTCGCAGATACATTGTTGTAATCTCATCACTTGCGCGTTCTTGTAAGTTGCCATTAGCTTGTTACAATACAGAATTAGACTGACTATTTTACACTTAGTAATTAAGGCGCTCGCAGATACATTGTTGTAATCTTATCACCCGGCACGTTCTTGTAAGTTGACATTAGCTTGTTATGTAATCTATTATTTCAGGTTGTAAAGCATTATGTAATTATATTTACATTTTTCTGATCTTATATATACATGCAAATCTGTAAATTTACTAGGATTTTTAACGTTTTATTTTTTAACTTGTAAATATTGTTCCAATCTGAAGAAGGCCGAAGGCCGAAACGTCACATTAAAAGCCGGAACAGTTAGAAGTTTGCTTCATGACGCCTCATCTTACACTTAACTAAAATTCACATTGAAGCACGGTATCTTTTGATCCTTCTACTGGAAGTCACCGTTTGGAAAACCATATTATTCTGCCTCTATATATATATATATATATATATATAAGAAATTGTTTCCATTTGTAACAACATTTAATCCAAATTTACCTGATGTTGGTCACATCATCAGAAAACACCTAGGTATTTTGGAATCCAACCCCAAATTAAAAGAATTTTTTCCGCCAAATTCCATCATAGCCTCTTTTCGAAGATCTAAAAACCTTAAGGAGTTGTTAACGCCATCTCGTTATGGCTCTAACACTAAGGTTGAAGAGGTTGTTGAGGTTAAGGGTTGCTTTAAATGCAAAAGAACAAGATGTGATCTCTGTCGCAACTACTTTGTTGAATCAAATTCTTTCCAAAGTTTTCAAACAGGCAAGAGCTATAAGATACGATTGAAACTTTCCTGTGATTCAAAAAATGTCATTTATTTGGCTTCGTGTAAGAAATGTAACTTACAATACATTGGCTCTACAACAACAGATTTTAGAGTTAGATTTTGCAACCACAAGTCTGCTATGCTGACCAAGAAAAAGACTTGTGAGGTAGCGGTGCATTTCAACAGAACACCGCATGACTTAAACGACTTTTCTTTCCAGTGTATTGATCAAGTGCAGATAAATGCAAACAATACAAGTAACATTGAAAAGCTTTTAATCACTAAAGAGGCATATTGGAGTGCACAGTTGCTCTCTCTGGCACCTTTTGGCTTGAATAAACGTCAGGAATTCCACTCGAAAAAAAGAATAAACTACAATTAGCGCAAAAATAACTTGCAAATTTGGCGGTTATCTTAGTTCAGGAGTTCAAAGGCCCTGACCTTGGATCTTGTTAGCTTTGTTAGCACTAGGTTTTCTCAGGGGCCCCCATCGGGGAATTTATTACATTATTGTTGTTTAAGGGCCCTGTTTAGGGCACCTGTTGTGCCTTGCCGCGGCATAGTTTCAAGGGCTTTGTTTGGGGATTTTGGGACCGCCTTTTTTGAACTTTGAATATTTTACACGCGGGTCCCTTCACACTTTTGGCTGACTCGACGAATCGTGTTACTTTTTCGATATTAATCTTATTTGTATTATATTCGATTATTTATTCTTATTTGGTTTGTGTCTTTTGAGTTTTGTACCGCATTGTCATAGTATCTCGCTTAGTAATTACCGATTGTTTATCATTGGTTAATTTTTTCGTTTTCATGTGTTACCACGCCCTGTTATGTAATCATCTTTGTAATATTATGTCATTTTTTATACTGTAAACTTATTTAAGGTTATTGTAATTTATTATTCACTTGCACTACAGCTGATGAAGGTCTTTGACCGAAACGTTTATTTTTATTAAATTTTTAAACTTTTTTTTTAGATTTCTTAGACTTTTTACTGTATATATATATTTTTTTCGCTCGAAGTTGTCTGTCCTCGTTTTCCACAATTGCCTATATATATATATCTATATATCTATATATATATATCTATATATATATCTATATATATATCTATATATATATCTATATATATCTATATCTATATCTATCTATCTATCTATCTATCTATCTATATATCTATATATATACATATATACATATATATATATATATATATATATATATATATATATATATATAGCAAGTTTTTGATACCACAAAACATGTTTTTCTTGAAATAAGTAAATAATCTATTCCCTGAGCACAATCGAAGATCACAATCAATTGGATGGATAGACTTCCCAACTTAAATTAAAATGTTGAGTTTTAAAAACATATCAAAAACGTAATGTGAATTTGATGTAGGCAATTTCTTTTTCAAGTTACATGTGTGAACAAAATCTTAGATAATAAAGTAACACATTATATTCCTAATCCCTCCGAAATGATCTAAGTGCTTATGTCCAAAAATTGCTAAATAAACGAAATGTTATGTTTATTTTCTATGATAAGGATTACTTCCCTCTGTAATCATCAAGTGAGTCTCATTTTCTTTGTATTCACCACCAACATGGAATTTACGAACACAGCAATGCATGCAAGACACAGTTACAGGTGGCTTCACATGATAAAGTCCACCGAAACCAACTCATGATTTGATGCCAACACTTCACAAAATTCTTTTGAATCTAAAAAAACCAAATCCATTTCAACAAACATTACATACATGTATTGTCATGTAATTAAGCAGAACTATAGTCAATAATTTTGTATTCATCATCATCGTCATCATCAGTCCTTGTCATGCCATCGGATACATAAATATTCTTCATACTCTGTCATAATTAGCAAACATGTAAATGAAGTGGTCATGGAGTGGCAGGATATTCTGCAGTTACTCCAACATTATATTTCCTCTTAACATTAATCAGTCTTGTAGTGCTTACCTTCTCAGAGAGGTCAACATTGTCAGCACTGTCCCTCATAATTCTTTGATTATCATTGCATTAGCATTAGTTGTAGGTGTACAATGAGGAAGTCAAAATATATGGTAGCTTTGAATCAGCTCCTACGAATTTTTTATTTAAACAAAATGATATCAAAAGCTGAATCTTAGTATAAGCTCAATATAATTACAACTCTCATAAATGAGATCCACTAGTTCTATTGATACATCGGACATTTGCATCGTCTTCACTAACTTCCATTTTAATCAGAGTCAACACTGAAATTGATACCAATTTTTCATACGTGTATGCTGTTATTAGCTAATTATTGATCATGAATTCCGTCATAACTTTGTTAAGGTATGTGTAGCTACAGATCTACTGTGCTATCATCTCAATTTGTTCACAGATCCTGAATGCTTCCATTATGTCAAAAATTCTCGAAATTTCACTTCAAAGTCCACTGAAAAAGTCTGTTTTGGTTCAATCCTACCGGAATATTCAAGACCTACAGACAAATCCACTTTGAGCAGTCACACCTGTCGGACCGAAATTTGCAGTAGTAGTTTTTTATACATATACAGGTGTTTCTCAGACAAACAAAACACAAAATGTTTTGTATTTGTAGTTTAATTCAAATTCAAATAATTATTAGGACAGCTACTACACAGCAGCTACAGTTTTGATTCTATTAATTCTTAAAATTGCAGTACACCCACAAGCAATTACCATTTGACAAAACATTATGATATAATTTGCTAAATGGCGTCTACTTTTTTTAATTAATGTTATTTGCGATTTCAGAAAAGTGGTGAAAATAGTCGATAAATACAGGAAAATGAGTAAAAACTGCCATTTTTAGCTCTTAACTGTGGGATTAATTTTGGGCCCCAGAATGCTAGAAACCACATTTCCAAGTTTCCAGATGTCAAAATTTTCTGGGGGAGCATGCCACCAGATCCACCTAGAGGACAGGGCCCCTCAAAGTCATAGCCCCCTACTCCTAGAGAAGAAATATATAAAATAACTGATTGGTCATTAATAGCTTAATGTTCTTTTCGGGAAGTGAGACTTGTTAAAATTTCTCTGAGGAAAGGTAATTTTTGGCAATGTGAAAAAGTCAAATTCATTTTCCTTCCGGGGGCTTCGCCTGCTGCATCCCCAACCGGGCTCTGCCCCTGTGCCCCGCTGGGGGCCTGCCCCCAGACCCCTCTCCTACGCGGGGGCCTCCAGCCCCCAGTGCTGTCTACTTTCACAATATCTTTACCTACTTTAAAACTTATTGACAACCCTAGACAAGACAGTCAAAGATGGTGAAACCACAGAGGAAGATGAAGATGATCAGCAGCCATGACCTATATAGTTCCCTGCGGGCCTGGCCTTATCTCCAGAACAGCTTCTAGACTTCAATTTTGGGATGTTTCTGTTTGATAGCCTTTGTTGCCTCAGGGAATTTTCCCTGAGACAACCACAGGCCAGAGGAATTTGAGAACGTCCTCTGCTACAGACAACACTGCAAGCCCTTTCCTCAGCAAGCACAGGAAGTAGCATGGATAGACCCTACAGAGGATATGTCCCCGGAACTAAGGGCTTGATTTTCCAGGGAAGCTACATGTGCCTAATCAGGCATAAGCCTATAGGCCCATGCATGTTGGTGGCCAATCAACAGCTTTGACAATGTCATTTTGTACTTGTGTTGTACAGGTTACCCAAGGATTTCCCAGACGCCTGATTCCATAGCTGCACAGAGGTGTACTTCTTGGTAACATCACAGTGGCCACCCAGGGGGGGGGGGGGGGTTAAATAGTATCCCAGTGTCCTTTGCATTTTCAACTATATTATCAAAATTTGAAGTGACTTCATCAGTCTCTGAGAGCACAGGCCAAGTGTATCGTTCCAAGATGGACAACTTCATGTGTTATGATGCAAAATGCTCTGCTTTTCAAATAACCAGACTGATTTACGTCCATTGCATATCAGCAGAAGAATTAAGCGTAAATTTGACAGGTTTCTCGAGTGCCACACTGTGTTGCAAGGAGATCCACTGTAGTTATGTCAAGAGTATGTCCCAGCAATGTGTTTGACTTGTGCCAAAGTTTGTTGAGGATGGTATAGTTGATGAGCTCTTCGATGGATTACTGAGTCCAGTCTTAATCTGCATAAATTCTAATAGCGACATTACTGTGAATATTATCTTGTTGTTTTATAAGATTCAATTTTTTCACTGAAGAGTAGGTTTTTGAATGAGCACGTGTCATTTTTTATGTTTTGGAATAAGCTTAATGAAAACTAATTTTTCGTTTCAATCAATTGTTTTCTGTAGTTTGTTAATCCTGCTCACAACAATGAAGAATCAACTGGGGCTTTGATATGGGATTTTGAAGTGCTTCGCCAAAATAAGTCAGCGGCTGTTGTTCAGGCTTCCATCATTCTTGAAGCAAAAGCTGTTGATGCTTGCTGCCATCTGGTTGATCTCAAGAAAGCTGAATGCAACTGCAGCAATTTATTGCCAAGTATGAAATGTTTGGTATCATTTCTCTGCATTGAAAATCCTGTAGAAAGTGCACCTGAACCACCAGACATTGGTACCTTAAATATTCAACACGATGATGCTTGTGGAAGTAATGAAGATAATGATCAGAACTGTGAATCAAACAATTATTTTCCTGCGGAATATTTCAAGCTAAAAGGTTTATTCTTCCAGGAACATTACCAACAGGCATTGTTGAAGTGTGATAATGCCAAAAGGCAAAACCAAGCCATTTCTAAAATCCATTGATAGTTTTAAGAGATAGAGAATAGATGTGATACAGTGTAAATGCACTGTGTCTGTAATACAGGCAACAAATGCAAGGAATTGTTGATGTACTTTTAATATTTCAATATAATTCTATATTACCTTCAGACTGAGGCGACATACAGATAGCAGAAATTTAAATACTGCAGTACAGTACATTAGCATTAGCATGTGAAGATACAAAACAAAGATGATACTATCCAGAAAATAGGCATAGTTACCTACTGGCTTTTAAACCAGTGTTCAAATATGGTGCTGAATGCTAGATATGATGAGCTTCTCTATATAGTAATAGATTCTAATTATCATCATGGCCCATCATGTTTATGTTACCATGCACAGTTTCAGTGAGAAAATTTTGTCAATTTGCCCCGGTTGCAATTCTTCATTCAGCAGCAAAATGAACAGAACTCTGCTTGTCCGCATGCAAGAACAGACGCTCACAGACATAGAAAGTGCTGTATATAAACATCTGTGTTCATCATGTGTGGAAAACCCAACATCACCAATGCCAAGCAGCTCTGGGAACACCTAACTCCAAACTTCTCTAAGCCTGCACAGTCTTCCTTCCCTTACCATTCCACCGCAATGAGCCTGAAGAAGACACTGTTCTATTATGTTCCAGCAGCAGAAGGAGAAGTTGTTCCTCATCATCGAGAAGGCCGCCATTTCAACACCGTCAGAAGCATGAAGCTTGAACAGAGTTACAGGTCTAAAGAGAAGAGCAGTCAAAAATTTCTGCGCCGATGCAGGCTCAGGAACATCATCTGCTGGTTTATTCTGGAAAAAGATGAAACCTCTTCTTCCAAACAACAAATCTAACACTGATGGCACAGCTAACATCCATCTTCTGGATGATGGGAAACTCGTATCTAATCCCAGCAACGTATTTAACGACTTCTTTGTAAATCCAAGAATACAGGACTCAGCCTTGAGCTTAACGGAAGAGAATTTCGGCGACCATCCTAGCATAGCAGCAATTAAAAGCAAATCATACAACCTTGACTTTGCTTTTAAGGAAATCAACAAGGAAACCGTAACCAACTACGTACTAAAAATGAATCCCAAGAAATCCACCGGCCCCGACGGTTTCTCTCCAAAGATTGTTAAACTTTCCGCTATAGCCGTGGCTACTCCATTAACGTCTTTGTTTAATTACTGTATTCGCACGAGTACTCTGCCCAAAGAATGGAAAATGAGTAATGTCACCCCCATCCATAAGAAGGGCGATGTGACCGATAAAAACAATTACCGACCAGTCAGCGTTATCTCTGCAATCTCCAAACTATTTGAGAAAGTGCTGTTCGACCAGTTGTACGCCTCCTTTGCACCAATTTTCTCGCCCAACATGTCGGGTTTTCTTAAGGGACACTCCTGCGCTACAGCGTTGATCAAATTAACAGATGATTGGAGACGCGCACTTGATGAAAAAAAAGAAGTGGGTGTAGTTGCTATCGATCTCTCCAAGGCCTTCGACTGCATTTGCCACAATCTGCTGCTAGCAAAGTTAAAAGCGTATGGCTTGCAAGAACCAGCCCTACAACTTTTAAGATCATTTTTGCATGACCGTAAACAAAGGGTAATATGCAATAATACGTGCTCTAGCTGGTCACTTTTACAGTGCGGCGTCCCGCAGGGAAGTCTCCTTAGCCCCTTACTGTTTAACATCTTTATGAACGACATGAACGAATCTGTTTCCGTCTCTTCCCTCCGCCTCTACGCGGATGATACAACCGAATATATGGCGGACGAAAGTCCTCTTGTGCTTCAACACGTCTTAAATCAAGACATGGAAAAACTATCTACCTGGCTTAACTACAACTATCTTCAAGCCAACGGGGACAAGACACAAGCAATGATGCTTGGGAATTCAACATACAATTACGATTTGGAGTTTGATGGCACCTTAATCGATATCAAAGAACATTTAAAGATCCTTGGAGTATGTCTGGACAATAAGTTATCTTTCAAAGAACACACAAATGTAATGCTTAAAAGAGTATACGCTAAGATTGCCGCACTTCGTCGCCTCAAGCGCTTAGTACCCATAGATACTTTATTACTTTTATACAGGAGCTTTATAATACCGCATTTTGAGTATTGTAATTCTTTACTGATTGGTATAGGTAAAACGCTCAACAAAAAAGTGGAAGACGCTAACTACTACGGTCTACGAACAGTAATGAACACGGGGAAAACTTCTAATTATGAGTCATTACTCAAACTGCTGGGCATGAGAACGCTAGAACATAGACGTATTGAACAATCTCTGATAATATTTTTTAAGTGTTTTAAAGAAAATGGCCCACGTTATATCACCAACTTATTCAAGCCCCGGGTCACGCCATACAATCTTAGAAGCAGCGGGCTAAACGTAGAACAACGCCCTTACAATAGTAGATTCTTCCACGGCTCGTATTCTTATATCATCTCTAGAATTTGGAATCAGTTACCGCCGGCAGCAAAAAATGCAGCAAACGTTCCATCTTTTATCAATCATCTTAATACAACAAACTTTGGTGGCTGCCAATGCAGTTCTTGTCTTAAATGATTCCTTTATAGACATGTTGTATTTTTATCGTTTTTTAATATTGTATTTTTAACGCATATTTTTTAAGATATTAATAGTATGATAATTTTGTATTTTTTAATATATAGTTTTTAAATCTTTTTTTAACATGTATGTCAAACACTTTTATCATGAGCCCCTGGCTCGGGAGACTTGGGCAACCACTCCCCGTGTTCTTGATGTAAAATAAATTACCTTACCTTACCTTACCTTACCATCAGGAAGTTGCACTCTGTGGTCACTTCTCAGGAACTAAAGGGCCTTGTAAGGCAGCGTTCTTGTTACTGTGGTGAATGCCTCTATAAAAAGTATCTTGGTTGTAAGAATAAGGATCATGTAGATGGTTTTAGAGATGTTGAGTTAGAGAGGGAGGCATCCGCTGAAGTCATACACTCATGGGATGATGAAACATCAGAAGCACAGCCAGTCCACCTTCACCTTGCTGAACTTGTGAGCAAGGACAGCATCATTGCCATTACAGTAGAAGATGAGTCCAATGATTATTACTTGTTCTAGGTGACAACTGATGGTGGTGTTGTTTTAAACAGGGATGAAACAGATGATTATGGCTCTCCTTTTCAAGCAGGAAATGCAGTTGTGAAGGGCAATTTTTCCTGAAAAAACAACTTCATTGATATGACTTTCAAGCCTGAAGTCAAGAAGGATGCAATTGCTTCTCGTGGTTAATTTTGTCATGTTTGCTCAGAACTTAAAAAGAAAGGAAGAGGATGTAACAGGGCGTACCAGGTTCCAATGGATGTTCATGAGGATATAATTACCTTGTTGTAGAGGCATTTTGCTACAGTTCTGTAAACTACAGAAAAAAGTAAATCCTGCCTTTGCAGCTAGGGGCTGCAAACTCTTGTGGCTCCAATCATATAGTTACAAAATCTGACAATCTATTCTCACTGGAAACTTGTTTGTTGCACCTGCAGTGAAAGTCAAATAAACTGAAGAAAATGTTGCATTAATGTTAAATTTTGATTGTTGAAAGATGTCAAACTAAAAGACCTACAAAGTGTTATTAGTTACACTACACAAGATTACTACCCAATGAATCTATCTGTATACTTAGATGTGTTTTATTTAGGAAAAGATGATTATAATGAAAATTTAAGGAAAAAACAAGCATAAATTCATCAGTATATGAAAATGGACAGTGCTGCAATGCATCACGGGTGGAAGAGAAATTGCTGGGAATTGAATGAAATGGACCAAACTAAAGCAATAATTAAAAGCACTGTGCTATTTGCTCTAAATAAGGAGTTTCAAAAGGTTTTGATTCACTTAAAAAACATTTTGTATTTTTCCAGCATACATACATAACTTAAATTTAAGTGAGTTCAACAACAAAAATAAGATGTTGTGCTATTGTTCATATGTAATGTCCTACCGATCATTTCTTATACAAAATGTAGCAAAACTTTGAGAAAATAAATGTTTTGATCATCATAAGATTACCTGAACCTTGTTGGGTTTTTCCAAAATGTTTTCCGACCTTGCTCAGACCTCCAGTAGTTGTCGGTTCTACACCTTTCTAGAATCAATTACAATGGCTCGCTTCTCTATTATCCCTCAAACTGAAGGGTTCCAACATCCCAGTGAGCCTTTCTTTCCTCATGGTCACAGTTTTAGCAGATCTCAGGACCCAGTTTTCCAGTCACAAAGATTTGACTCAACATAAGGGTTCCAGAGCAAGCATCATAAATGGAATATTAACTCTGTGGGGCTGCTGCAATGCACAGCTGAGACAGCACTTCCCATGATCATTCAAGATGCCATGTGAGAAGCTAAGGACAGGCAACAGCGGGTGCCATCCTGTTATACTTTACGTGAAAGGCCGGCAAACACAACAAGTCCTATCAAAAATGTATCGCTATTGACTACACTCCTGATACTGGTCCTTGTAAATAATTTGGAAGAACTGAACAACCCACCAGATAAAAGGTTAACTTGGGTTTGTCCAGAAGAAGCACCAACCACAGCAGCCAAAGGCCTCGCAAAATGATTGTTCCTAAAAGATGGAAGTTCTTCACCAGCTGGTCGCTCCAAAAAAATATTTTCAATCATTACTTCACCTCGTAATCAAATTAAATAACATAGTATTGAACAACCAATGGTACAGAGAACACCCAGCATTAATTCCATAAAGGAAAGTGGAAGCCTCTACTTAATATTTCGAGACTCACAAAATCTTGTTTTTTCTCCTGTAATCCTTTTTTATTGCCTTATCAACCCATCTATTTATTTATTTATTTATGGATATATGCATGTATTTATTTATTAGTTTATTAGTTCATTTAGTTGTTCATTGTTTATTTATTTACTCATTTATTTATTAATTTATTTACCTAGGGGCAACCATCCAAACAAGATATTTTTATCAATTTCTTATTTCTACTGGAGGAATGGAATATGACTACAAAACCTTTGTTGTATGTTCTTTCAACTTGACTTTTGCAAGTATTATTCAACAAATTACTGTAGTCTTAAAGTAGTCCATAATAGGGGTTTGTCTGAATAAAAAGTTGCCCTTAAATTATGTCCCTGCTGCCTACAGTGCAACACTTAGCGAGACAAGTATCCCAATTCATTTGCTCTTTGGAGGCTGCAATAATAAACAAGAAAAGTTTTCTGGTATTGCCTACTTTGTGGTGAAAAAAGACCTGCCTTTCAACAAGTTCAACCCCCTCATATCTTTGCAGGAGAGGAATGGTCTTGTACTAACGTCCGCATATGCAAATGACAAGACCTGTGCCGAAATGGTGTCTGTTATTTGGAAACTTGCCAAAGAAGACCTTGCTACTGAAATTAACAGCAAATACTTCATAAGTGCCATGGCTGATAGAGCAACCAATGCAGGAGGTACAGAGAACAAGACAGTGTTCTGTAGATTTGTCCAAGATGGTCACCCAGTCAACAGGCTTATTGACCATAAAGCTGTTGAGCACACGCATGCAGAAGGTAAGATTAGTTATTGCTTGTATTTGATAGTAATTGTCACTGCAAGAGTATGTTAATTTATTGGTACACTTTCAGTTTGCTCAGGTGATGATCAGTATCCAATAGAGTAACCACCTGAAACTATAGCCCCTCATACATTACATTCGTTCCCAGGAAAAAGTCAAAATGTAACTTGGATTTCTACTGCTAAGGTGTTAAGAAACACAATTTTTAATAGTTTCAAAACCGCCTTTGTGTAATTAAATATTACTTGATGAGAGAACTATAACAGCAAAGCGCTCTAACAGAGGCCTGCTCTCACAGAAGGGAACTGCAAACATTATCAATTACATCTAGCTCTGTTCAGTAGTAGGGTTCTATCTTTTTCAGCAAAGATTTATGGGCAGATGAACTGTCATTATTTTCATACTTTTATGTCTTAAATCAAGTGCCGTAGGGTGGACCATTCATGTTTTGTTTTAATAAACCTATTTTAGGGCTATAGGAGGCTATCAGCACTACCTTTGAAGAAGCAGGGGTCGAAGACTGGAAGGAGAAGCTGGCTGCTTTAGGGGCTGATGGGGCCTCCATTAACCTCAGTAAAAGAGCAGGCCTTGCTGCATTGATTAAAAAAGACATTCCTTACCTTGTAGACTTCCATTGTCTACCTAACAGGCTTGAGCTTGCCCTGCTAGAGCTCCAAGGCAGCTGCAACTCTGTGGAAGATGTGTACAATATCATCTATCTAATTTGGAAAACGTACCATTATAGCCCTAAAACTGTTAGGACTTTGAAGTCTATAGCGGATGAGCTAGAAATTAATATCTTGAAGCCAATGCATGTCAAAGGGACCCACTGGTGTTTGTGAGCCATAAATCTGCCACAGCGTCCAAGTCTGGTCAGTATGCTGCCATGCTGATGCATATGCAAGATCTCAGTGTCAACTGCAAAAATGCAGACATCCAGTGGAGAGCACAGCAAGTCTCTCAAAAGATGAACAATATTCATTTCTCTGCATTTTGTCACTTTTTGGCAGACTTGTTCACCATTCTCAGTCAGCTGAGTCTGCAAATGCAGTGAAATTATACTATACTTCCCTCAGTAGTGTCCCATCTCTAGGAAACATTACTCAGAGTTGAAAGTGTTGCCCGTCGTCCAGTGGCAGATGGCTATCTCGCCAAATTCTGGGAGAAGGTGGAAGACACTCAAACATTTCAAGGAGTGACTTTGACAGATTCCATCCATGGTAAAGTGGCCAAACATGGAGGAAGCACATTACCGAGCCTTCACTCTGAAATGGAAACTGCTACAAGTCTCACTTTGCAGGGCCTTCACAATAGGTTTGGTGTGCTGCTAGGTATCGAGAGCCAAGTAGGCAAATGCCCGAGTTACGACTCAATGAAAGTGGTTAGCGACATGCTACTTTTCAATGTGGACAGCTGGCCAACATACCCTAGTGACCTGCTAGATTTTGGCAGTGAAGAAATCATGTGCTTGACAAAAAGGTTTCAGCCCATTTTAGAAACAGCAGGATACAAGATCTCTGCTATTCAAGATCAGTGAATCTCCCTAAAAATCATGGTAAATGGGCAGTTCCACAAGCTTGATTATGGCAGCCTTTGGGAAACATTACTGACCAAAGTGCCCTACAAGAACAATTTCAAAGATGTTCTCCATCTAGTGGAGCTAGTTCTGGTCCTCCTTATTTCTGCTACACAATGCGAGTGTGCTGTTTCAGCTCAGAATCGAATTAAAAGCAGCACCAGGGCAAATTTGAGTGTATCTGTTTTGGAAGATTTGATTCACCTGTCGTCAGAATTTGGGCCATGTATCCTATTTGCATAATATTTCAGTCAGTTCAAATTATGACTGGAAATTAATTCCACAACCCTTGCAGATAACAAACAACGAATAACAACATATAAGACCTCAGATTTAAGTAGTTTTTAAGACAAACATAATTCAGACTAAATGGGGCTTCACAATCTTTCAAGACACCACTGCAAAATGTGTAAATTAACATAGAGCCTGAATAGTGGCGCTGATGTGGCATGTTTACAATTCAACATGACATTTGAGACAACGCATTGGGCGTGATAAAATTATTTCTCACAAACTGAAGAAAAACAAAACTGATAACAAAGCTTTTTTTGCATAGTATTGTGTGTTCCACATTCGGCCACAAATTTCCAATTAAATTATTTTGCGTTTAGCAGAAATGCCCGGTCAGAGTGTCCGACCAGGCTAAGCTTTTACCTGTCAAAACCTCAAATTTACCAGACAACTGTCCAATGACTGACTGTTTTTATTGCAGGCTTGTACTGTATTTTTTTCATCATCAGATGAACAGCTGTACATATTAATTTTGTCATGGAAGTTACTGAACTGTCTCACTTTATTGAGGACAATTTCTCAAATCTATGAAACCTCTGAAATAGCGTTTAGCCAGTATATACCTCATGAAATTGAGCTCTTTGCAATGAAAACTAATTTTCATGAAACCTTGAGTCGATTGCAACCTGGCTTTAGGCACAATGACATCAAGCTTGATACTTAACCCTTTTGTATGGCACCCAAAATCACAGTTTAACTGTTGATTTGGTTTAGCGATGGTGCTTCTGGTTGAGTTTGTGTTTTGTTTTCCATGAAAAAATGTATCACAAAGGAAATATTGGCTAAGAACAAAATGGCTGACACACTGAACGAAACAGGTCTACCTAATATATTAAAGAAAATGTGCAGGCAAATTTGCATAAAGGTTGTGTTAAAAAATTGTAATTCACACACTTGATACACAAATCAAACATGCAAAACATGTAAATGTGGGTTAAAAGATACACAAAGGTATGAACATTCCTGGTCAACCTAGACATTATCATCAAAGAAATTTTTACTTTAACCAGCCTACAGCTGTTATTATTGTTATTTCAAGTAAAATACAGATCGAATGGCTACTTTAAAGAAACCAACAACATACACAAAAGGTAAAATAATAACTGCTATGCATTAAATTTGCATACAAACCCAAAAAAGTCTCACTTATGTGAACCTTGTTGTTTGTTGTACCTTTGACACAAAAAATGACGATATCCGGTTGTTTCGCCCACGAGTTGTTTAGCCAATGTCTCGTTCGCTGATGTCATGGGTCAACTGGCCAACCTCCTAAGTAACTTCACCAATGTGCTACTGATCAATTCACCAACATCTAAACAAACATTTACCTTCACTTGTGTGTGTCATCATTTATTTCATTCCCTCACCTGGAATTATTTTCCTGACGTGCATGCAAGAACCACTCATTATTTACGACGGCAGTTCTCTTGCAATATTGTGTTCTTACCTGATTTGTCTGCAAGCGGATTCTTAATCAACAACAATGCTGCTTTCACCTCTTTTCTTTATTGTCTAATCTTTTGATGTCTCATCAAACTCAAAACAAACTAAAGCTGGATAATGTGTGAATATCCTAAGCCGTCATAATTGTAAGTGGAAATCGGCTACGCTACCCCTCCCGCTAAGATTTTTTTGTGTATGAACACTAACGGGGGAGGCAGCATTACTGATTTATAACAATCAATATAGCTTGAAGGGTGCCACCTACTATTTGTAAGACAGGAGCAGCTCAACACCCTGACCTGTGCTAAGACCTTGTACATCGATGGAACGTTGAAGCTTGTTTGCTACCCCCTCAAGGAGCTCTTAACAGTGAATGCGTTTGAATACTTTTTTGAGTACCTTTTTTAATTTTTTACTTTAAGGTACAAGAGCTTGGCCTTCAGATGGCTTACCCTGGTGACGATGCAGTGTACCAGTATATCGGAAAGATAATGGTCCTTCCTTCTGCACTGAGACCCTGCCAATGTTCGTCTGCCTCGAGGCCCAGGCCCAAACAGAGCAGCTGAGGAGTCTCATTGACTATGTCAGGCAACAGTGGATCAAAAGCCAGGTGTTTACTCCAAGAAACTGGTGTGCCAATCCGGACCAAAGATGATCTTGAAGGTTGGCATAATGCACTCAATCGCTGAGCAGGGGGACAATGAGGTTTGCTGATGTATCTATTAATTGAGTTGCTTGATAGGGAGGCAAAACTTACAGCCGCAACAATCAGGCTTGTATCAGACAATAACCTTAAACAAATTCAACCATAGTTAGTAGAGGGGAATGGTTATGAAAGCCGGCAAACTTCAAAGGTATATCTTTTTGTTATGGTTTTTGCGTAGCCAAGTGACAATGACCGTGCACACACAAATTTCCAAGATGGCATCCCTAGTGACATGAATGCAAAGCGTGTAAAAATCTACGCGATATTTTCCTTGTTTTCATTTTAAACAAGTGAACAGTCATAAGTTTAGTAAGGGACAAGATCATAAACTGCCATGCTGGGTGATAACTGCACTGTCTTTGGCTGTGAATCGTGCTGAAGGTCAAAAGGAATTGGTATATGGAAGCTTCCCGCGTCCAAAGACGACGCAAATAAGAAATGGAGGAAAGACTGGTTGAACAAAATAACCAAAACAAGGGAGATGGATCAGGATATCAGGGAAAGGATCAAGAAAGATAGGGTGTATACCTGTGAGAAACATTTTGAAGTTTAAGACATAGAAATATGTAAGTTGTGTTTGATTTCGTGTTTACCTAGAAGCTTATCTTAAATAAACTTAATAGCTTCGTCTTACAGTGTGTCTTATATCTAATCTCTCACAAATTTAGACATAACGATTATTTCCTTTAGTTTATTTCTTTCCTTTAATATTAACTGACATTATTTTAATCATCTTTCTTTTATTTTGCACTGTAGTTCAATCCAAGAAAATGACTAAAAAGAAGCCAAGATTCGGTGCCATACCAAAGCTAAAAATGCATAAGAAACATCACGAAAGTATCAAGCCCTTGCCGAGACCCGGCCGATCTATAGTTAAAGAAGCAGATGAGCAGCCAACAGTATGCTATAAAACTTTTGCCAATCTGTGCCAGCGAGTAAAGGGACTGAAATGTCTTAACAAATGGGGTGTCAAAAAACTGTCTGACAGACTTGCGTTGAAGAAGATGGTGGACCCCTACCTCCTTCCTGAGACAGAAATAATAGTAGACGACAGCCTCGGATTTACAGGCTACTACCTCCCTGAGGACCATGCTGTGTATCTTGAGCACCGGTGGATGGTTCAAGATCTACCTATTTGGCAACTTGTGAAACAGCTGGAGGAATACAAACTGTGTTGTGGTGTGAATGCTTTGGAACTCACAAGCAAGTTGTTTCACCATATGATTCCAACAAATGAGGACTCACTGCAGGATTGGGATCAGAACCATCAGTTTCCACACCAAGGCTACTGGAGATCAAAGGGCTGTTGGCTAAAGTGTGAACAGCCAGAGTCTTTATGCCCTACTTGTAATGAGTGTTTGGTTTCTGCAGAAAATACCAGCAAAGTAAAGAAGAGGCATTTATCAAAGCCTGCACATGTAAAGGCACCTGTTTCAAAAGCTGATCCAGAAAGGATTAAAGTGACTTTACCAGAACAAAGGTTCCGGTGAGCAGAGGTCGAACAGGAATTGTGTGTAATGAGAACTGAATTGCTCAAGTCCAGCGTAGAGGTGGACCATGAACTAAGCAATGACTTTACCAGCATTCTTGATCAGGCTGATGCAGAAATCACTCCTTTCATGAACTTGTTTTGGCAGCAACAAAAGAAATTGTTTTCCACCTGCCACACTGGAGTATGTCACCACTCCATGATCCTCACGTTTTGTCTTTCACTTGCCGCAAAGTCGCCCTCGTGTTATGAAGAATTGAGAAATAGCAAAGTGTTGATACTACCAAGTCAGCGACGACTGAAGGATTACAGAAATGCAATGAGGCCTCAAAGAGGTTACCAAGAAGTAGTAGTCAATGAATTAAAGGAACAGACTAACTCCTACTTTGATGTGCAGAGATATGTAGTTCTCTTGTTTGATGAAATGAAAGTGATGTCTAACCTTGTCTTGGTCAAGGTAAGTGGAGAGCTTATTGGGTTTACTGACCTTGGTGACCCAAACTTGAACTATGGTGTCTTAGAGAAAGCAGATGAGATTGTTACACATGCCTTAGCATTCCTTGTATGTGGAGTCTGTACAGAGTTGAAATTTTGCTTGGCATATTTTGCAACAACTGGGGTCACTGCCGCACAGCTGATGCCTCTGTTCTGGGAAGGTGTTTGCATTCTAGAAACCAGCTGCAATTTATGGGTAATTGCTGCAACATCTGATGGTGCCTCCCCAAAGAGGAGATTTTACAGGCTGCACAAGCCATTAGATGGAGATACAGATGCACACGTGTGCTACCGCACAGTAAACTTGTATGCACCCCATCGCTTTATTTATTTCTTCTCGGATGCTCCACACCTTGTTAAGACCACCAGAAACTGTCTACTGCACTCTGATTCTGGTACTTGTACCCGATACATGTGGAATGATGGATCATTCATTTTGTGGCAGCACATCACACAGATCTTTTACCAGGACACTGACAATGGACTGAAACTACCACCAAAGTTAACATATGATCACATCAACCTCAACTCCTACTCCATCATGCGTGTAAATTTGGCTGCCCAAGTTCTGAGTGCATCTGTAGCCACAGTGCTGAAATCGTTTGGCCCTCCAGAAGCAGCAGCAACTTCAAAGTTCTGTGAGATGGTTGATGGCTTCTTCAACTGTCCTAATGTCAGGAGCATGACTGAGTACCAGAGGAAGAGAAAGCCTTTTCTTGCACCCTATGCATCTTTGGATGATGAAAGGTTTGTTTTTGTTTTAATAAGGTGACTTTTAGCAACTGTCTTAATAATATGCTATACTGTACTGAAATCCCATACAAGTTCACATTGTGGACCTATTTTTTTCAAACCAGTTGATTTTTATTTCCTTTGTTCCAGATTATGATTTTGGGTGCAAGACAAAGAAAAATTAGAAATCAAAGTGGTTTAATAAATTTTAACCAAGGAGTAATTTAAACCACAACATACATCTACATTTTTCCTTCAGAGTTATTGTTCTCCTGGGCAGGTAGATTTCAATAAAAATGTTCATAACCAGGCGGTCATCCCAATCCCTTCATGAAGCCACTGTAAAATTAATTATTGTGCATATATTGATATGTCATTAGGTTCCAGTGGTTGATGAACTTCCTAGAATACCTAAGAAAGTGGAAGGAAAGTACAAACAACAGGCCAGGGAACTTCACTCAAAATGCCAGAAGCCGCATGTTCATCTCATGGCAGACCTGAGGGCTTCAAAATTTCTGTTTTCTCTGCAATTGAAGCTACCAAATTTCTACGCCAAGAGGGGATGGAATTTGTACAGACTGAATGGTTCTGCCAGGATCCCGCTGAAGAGTACTTCAGAAAGCAGTGCAAAATAGGCAGACGAAGCGATAATCCAGACATTCATGTGTTCGGTTACAACAATGCCATAAGGATTCACAGAACAGTATCCTGCCAGAGTAGGATTACAAGGGGTAGGAAGGACCAAAAGAGAGCATGGGTCAATGTTACAAATGATCTCCTACCATGTCAAAAGAAAGTGCTGTTTTCTGCTAGTTAAAGTCTTTTCCCCTGACTCTGTCACATTAATCTAGGGGCGATGATGTGATGGGGGCTGGGGGAGTAATGTGGGTAGGTACAGGCTTTGGTAAAGTTTTCCAGTGACCTTGTTGCCATTTACTACTGCATAACCTATTTCCCACCCACCCTCAAAAGTTAGTAAGTTGCAATTTAGGGATGATTCACTATTCATTGGGATTACCAGGTCAGATAAAATGTGACAGAGCCATAACAAATTTTGTCCTGAAATGACAGCGTATTAGGGTTTTGGAAGTCCAAATGACTGAGTTCTAAAAAATAATATGTCCATATTTATGGAAACAATATGCCATTTCAAAGTAATACTGATAATAATAATAATCACTTCAAGCTTTGATTTCAAGTTGACAAAGCTACCATACTTTTCAAGTAGTTACATATTGACGAATCTACAGCCATTTAAATTTTATATTTCAGTATTATTGAAAATGTTCAGGGTGTAAACATTGCCCAACAATTTTCCAATATTCAGGTTTACAACTGAGTTGGAAGGGTGAGGGGAATGGGGTAAATATAAAACTACAGAGTAAGTATCATCTTTGCAGACCCTTTTTAAAGCTTAAGGGAGGTACACAGGGCTCAAAAAATATTCAAATTCCACCTTGCCTGTTGGGCAAGTAACTCTCAAATTTTGCTTGCCCGGGACACTTCCCTGCTTGCCCAAGTTTTCAAATTCATTAATAATTCATGAACCCAAGAATGGAAGTCAAACTACAGACGAGTTTTAATGTAATAAAACCATCTCGACTGTAGTCCTCTTAGTGCTGATTACTTTCATGTTTACGCCATTATATTGTAATACTTCCACAACTTTTAACTTCTTCATTCCGCTTTTATGAAGTTGTATGGTTTGTAATAATTGACATGGATGAACACTGTTACAATCAGATTGAATTTTTGAACGTGATAAAAAAATGTCATCAGGAATTAAATTTTGTCCCACAGCATCTTTTGCCAGTGCCTCCCAGTTGAAGAAACAAAGTTTGCAAAGTTGTTGTTGTTGGTTCGTGTACTTACTTCCTAGTTCCTGTATTACACGCTGGGTATCTTCGTCATAACACAGCTTTGAATCAATTTGTTCAATTCATTGAAGATCGCATTCGACTCCTTGAATGTTCACCTGCATCTTGTCTAGCTCCACGAAATCATTGTAAAGAAAAGCACGAGAAATTCATAACACACAGCTGAATTAACAACAAGTCGCCTTCCCACTTCAGTTTTGACACAGGCACAGTGTTAAATTTGAAAAGCTGGCGAGAGCATATTTTTTCATTTGGGTGAATGAAAAATGGTTCCAGTCGAGGGGAAACGTCTTAGTTTGAAAGAAACACTATTTTAAGTCATCTTCCAGTAACTGTGAAAGTGTTTTGATGACTTACTTATCCATTTCTTTTTAATATGATACTTTTCATTTCGCGCAGTGGTGCCCAAGTATGTTATCACTAGCAAACTTGCATGTCTTGCCAAAAACAGAGATTTACCTGGATTTTAGCATCAAAAATACTGGCTTTGTTTTCACGGTACAAATATGCGGCTTGTTTTCGTGTACAATTTCTACAGCTTTAATATATCATTGTTGAGTTAAGTTTTGTGCAGAGAAACTGGACTTCTATGATACGTTTAATGTCATGTTAGAGGAGGTTTGGTCTACGCGAAAAAACATAGTAATCATGGGCAATTTAAATTCTGATTTGTCTCTAAAAAGGCAAGAAGGTGTCGAATCTCACCTCGGTAGGCGCCTAACGCGCATATTAAACACTTATGGCTTAAAATGTGTCATAAAAGAACCGACCAGAATATCTGACAAAGCACAAACATTAATCGACCTGATAATTGTTAGCCATGCGGAGAGCATCACAACAGCTGGAGTCGCCCACCTGGGAATATCTGATCACAGTTTTGTCTATGCAAATTTGCGAATGAGAAAGAAGAAAAATCCATTGGTAACGAAAACCGTAAACAACTACAAGAAATTCGACCAGCAAAAATTTAAAAACGACATCGAATGTGCCCCTTGGAGTGTATGCGAGATTTTTGATGACCTAGAGGATCAAGTATGGGCATGGCAACACATCTACCAGGAAATCGCGTCTAACCACATCTCAACCAGGAAAGTCAGAAAGAGAGAAAACAAATTGCCGTGGATAACTAACGAGATAAAGAAAGAACAAAACAACCGTTACCGGCTGCTAAAGCTCTTTAAAGTTAACAAAGATCCAACAACCTGGAGCTCGTATAAAGCCGCTAGGAACCGTGTAAAGAAATTGATCCATAATGCGAAAATTTCATACTGGAGGGAACAATTTGCTGACACCGACAATAGCAAGAAATTCTGGCAAGTGGTAAAGAATGCACAAGGCATCGGCACGAGAAAACCAATTCCACCAGTCTATGACAGGGATAATAACATCCTAACAAACGATTTCGACAAGGCCGAAGCTATGAATGATTACTTTGCAAGCATTGGAACTCAGCTTGCTGAAAAGTTTGACCACGATGCCATGACTGCTCAGCCATTGGAGACCATTTATCGTATAACACCCACCATAAACCAAATTGGCCTGTCCGAAAAACAAGTTAAGCTGAAACTCTCTCGGATAAAACAAAAAACAGGGGGTCCTGACAAAATAACGTCACGTGAAATGGCGGAGGCAGGCGACACCCTCTTTGAAGGTCTCTTCAGTATATTTAAGAACAGTATTCAACGCGGCCTCCACCCGAGTAACTGGAAAATTGGAGAAGTAATCCCAGTTTTCAAGAAGGGGTCCAAGTCAGATTGTGCGAACTATAGACCTCTGACAATGCTAAATTTAAACAGCAAAATCTTAGAGAGTATTGTTTGCGACTCTCTAGACAATCATCTCGAGATGCATAGCCTTGTCCACTCAAACCAATGGGGGTTCAAGAAAGGAATCTCCACTGAATCATTACTCGTCTATCTCACTGAAACATGGAAAAGGGCAATTGATACTGGCCACAAAGTCGGAGTACTATTTATTGATTTCAAAAAAGCTTTTGACACTGTCGACCACAACATTCTTCAACTCAAATTATCAGCTGCAGGAATATCAGGTGGTTTCCACGAGTGGATCGTAAGTTACCTCTCAAATAGATGCCAATTTGCCACTGTAAATGGAGTAAGATCTGGGCTGCGACCAGTCAATATTGGGGTCCCTCAAGGTTCCCTCCTAGGTCCTAGACTTTTTGCAATTTATGCAAATGATTTACCCAACTCGTCCGCAACCGGATTTATTCATATGTTTGCCGACGACACCACCGTGTATTACATTGGGAAGGAGGTTGAAGAAATAGTGGATGCGTTAAACCGAATATTAATTGATTTTAAAAGCTGGTGCGACCAAAATCGCTTGACTGTTCACACTGGCAAGACGGAAGCAATGTTAATCTGCAAACACGCATTTGTCGGCCCTATGAGACCACTGATATTTGGCAACTCATACATATATTTCACCTCCAAATCTACCTGCTTGGGTGTTGTAATCGACCACAACTTGAACTGGAAACCTCAAATTAAAATGCTCCACTCTAAATTTGGAGGAAAACTAAAATTCCTAAAGTCTATGAAAGGACTGCCTACCTGTGTTCTTGAAGAAGTCTATTACAAAGGCATTGTTCCAAGCATAACCTACTGCATTGCCGTATGGGGATCCTGTTCATTGTCTTCATTTAATGACCTAGAGCATTTACACATAAAAGCTGCAAAACTAATCCATAAACTCCCTAGTGGAACTCCTGATTGTGACGCCCTTAAAAGGGCTAAATGGAAGCCATTGAGTTACATCTACAAGCGGAGGCTCGCATCGATAATGTATCAGGTGCATAATGATATTCTACCGGAGCAGCTTACGGCCCTACTTGGAACCCGCACAAATGAGACTAGTTACAAATTAAGGCGCTTGAATGACTTCTCGCTAGCATGTTATCATAGTGAACTCGGAAGAAATAGCATAAGGTATAGAGGCCCTATAGTGTGGAATTCCATCCCAAAATTCATAAGAAACGTTACTTCTCTTCAGCTTTTTAAAGAAAAACTTAAACTAGCCTCAAAAACATTAGACCAAATACAGTTCGAGAAAGAGGCGTGCCTTATTAAATCTAAGAATAGTGCATTTTTATATTTTTAAAATACTCTTTTTATACTTAATTTTAATAGAAATGTAAATTTTAAGTCATTTTAAATTATCTTTTAGTAGCTTTTGAATCCTAACGATGTATTTTTAATAATTTTAGATTTTAGTTGTTAGGTATATATTTTATGGCAGGTCCACACCAGCCCTCTGGGTTGCCAGACGCAGACCTGCCTCATCAAAAATATATGTATGTATGTATGTATGTATGACAATGCTCACAGAAAATTGGTAAAATTTTAAGAAATAAACACAGCGCTTTCATGCCCAACATGGCTATTTTTATCCTGGAAAGAAATTTGTCTGGGGCAGATTTTGATCATGTGCTAGGCAATCACTTCTGAGATGTGAGTGCGCATCACGCAACCAACAAAACAACGCTATAAGTTGTAATTTTCTTCAAGCTTCATCTAAACACTTGATTACCCTTGAGCCTAGTTGGCTGTCATCTGTTAAGCATATCCCACTGATCAACTGAAGGGTAAAATGTTCATTGTTTAATAACACCAAAACTGAATATTCAGAGAAATTAAAATAACAAGGAAGATAATTTAAGTTTCATAATACATGACATACATGTACATGTAACTCTGTAGTATTTACACGAAATTGTTCTGTTGTATAACAAATTATTATGAATTGACAGTCTCATTCCTGTCTCTGTTGTCCGTCATCTTGACAACTTCTACTAATTTCTTTGCAAAGCGATTTTGTCTGGGTTTGATTTGCTTTGATCTTATAGCACTGAATAATATCTCCAGTGAAAGATCAAAGGCTCCCTGAGCCAGCTCATGGACGAATAGTTGACTTTTGCCTCTGTGGCAAAACGAGTCTTTGTGCAAAACTATTCGTATGAAAATGCGTGTCACCTTTACATTCATTCTCTTGAAAATCAAGTCATTTTTCATGTGAAATGTTTTCCATGAGCATTTGTTCTAAAAAAAGAGGCAAACAGCAACTCTGAAGTGGAAGTAAAGTCTGCATATGAGCCAAGTGGCCCTTCAGGTCAGCACTTATCCCGGTTTCTGTAGCATGAAGTGACCAGGAGTATTTCTACTAGCCCCAGATGGGATGCTAGTCAACCGTAGGGTTACCCAGCAATATTAAATTTGCCAGTACTTATTTATACACCAGAGTGGAAAGAGGCACTGTGAGAGTAAAGTGTCTTGCTCAAGAACACAATAAAATGTTCCCAGCCAGAGCTCGAGGCCAGACTGCTTGAAATAGGAAAGAAATACGAAAATCAAATAACAGGTTGTTTACACAGACAGCTTATATATTTTAAAATGGATAATAATTAATTTTGATTGCAACTGGAACATTGTTATCATATTAACTTGTACATGATGTAGTGTCAAAGAATAACAGTCTGTTTCAAAATGAAATCACCATATTTACCAGTCAGTCCAAAATTGGAAATATAATTATGTATATGAGTCAGCACAACCCTCCAAGTTGTGACCATTTTAGTCGTCATGGCGACTAGAATTTTGGAGCTGGCGACTAAATTAGAACACAAGCCGCCAACTAAGTGACTAAAATTAACGTGACCTATGCGTCAGGAGCTTGAGTGGACTATCATCCGGAGCGAAAGAAAAACATTCTGAGCATTAAGAATTCACTTTGCAAAGCTAGTTGTTGTGGGATTTTAACCAACAGAAATGGAGACTGAATAAAATGAAATGTTACACGGTAAACAAAGATCAAGGAATTGCATTCAGTTGAGCTTGGGATGCAACGAAATTTGTTCCACTCGACTGAACTTTGGCACGTGACAATTTTACCTGGAAGCGTGAGACAACGCAAGCAATCCGGTCATTTGCCATCGAAAAGAAGAGGAACTGTAAAAGCTTAGAAAGCTCGACGGTGACAGGATCCACAATATATTTGAGAAACATCCAGATGTATTTGAGAAACGTATTTTGTTTCAGTGGACACGAAAATACTTGACTTTACAGCAAACTTGATAACACAAGCACGGGGGATTCTATAAAAAAAAAAAACTGCGATGAAAAGCGGCTCGCAGTTGTAAATAAATTTCACTTGTGTGAACAAACCTGGGTTTATTTTTAAATTGTCAAAGATTTCATCAGTAAAAAATATCCATCTTAGTGATTTCCCTAAAACTTGTGAAAGTATTTTCGCATTTGAGTATTCACGTTCCACAGTTCGCATATTAAATTCAAAACGACAAACAATTTGAGCGTGAACTTTTCTGTCCATTTCAATACAGTCTTTAATTTTCAGATGAAGTTTTATATCGTTTGCTTATTCAAGCAGAAAATGAGGTTGAACATTTAAAAAAGATCATAAGCGATAAGGTAGAAATAGTGTTCACTTCATAGTCTCGGCAAGAATTTGATGCCGCCGTGATAAACATTGGAAAACTTTCCGCCATTCACCTGCGAATGAGGCTATCTTATTTTAACTTGGTATAATCTGTGTCGTTTGCACTCCTCCTGTTGTGTGAATTATAAACGATATACCCAAATATTTCTGTGTTTTGTAAAGTGACTTTTTTTCTTTATTTTCATTTTCATTTGATCATCAATCATTCCAATAAAAGCATATTTGAATCAACATTAGGTAGTTCTTTCACTGAACAGGACTTCAATTTACTTGGTGGCTCAAGGTAAATGTTATTAATAATACAGTTAGATAATAATAAGATTATTTATTATTAATTAATTATTGATTTATGCATATATTTTGGCGACTAAAATTTTTCACTGGCAACCAAACCTGAACAGTCAGTGGCCAAATGGCCACTAAGGAAAAAAGTTAACTTGGAGGGTTGTAGCAGTGCATTTTGGGTCAAGCTAAATTGGTTATGGTCCTTGCTCGGTTAACATTATGAAACAGCTGACGGTATAACAATTATAACTATTATGCAAAAATTACAATACATGATTTTGAAAATTATCTTCGACAATCAACTTGAGAATGCTAGGACTGCCAAGAGTATTTTGACCAACTTCACTTAAGTGAAACATGGATATTGGCAAAATCTTGTTTACTTTAAGCTAAGTCAAACATAAACAATTTGATTGTAGCTTGCGGGTAAACAGGAAATCTATAACAAAAAATAAGTATTTCCTTCAATATTATAAGAATGATTTCAGACAGTTTTGTTTCAATCATGAACCTGAAGTGAAGGTAATCTTTTTATTTACAATTTATAAGGTTTTTTTCCAAGAATGTTTTGAGGGCAGATTTAAAAGACGAAAGAGATGTTGTATTTAACAGAATCTGGTAGACTGTTCCATAATATAGGTGTGGAGAAAGAAAAGGCATGTTCACCGTATGTCACAAAGTTCACAGTTCGGACAGTGAAAAGAAAAGTGAACGAAAAGCAGTATGTTAATATAAGCTTAGTGTTTTGACTAGAGTTTGTTGGATTCCATTATTGACATGATGAGAAGTCGATTTATGTAAATTTAAGCTCCATACTGTGAAATTACAATTCTGAATTACCAGCAGTTATACTTACATTGGTAACTTCGACCAAAAATTGCTCCTCTACATCTTCATCGCCTTCCAAAATGCCTAAAATTTCCTCAAAATCATCTCCCCACAAGAACAGATCGTCCACACTGTCCGCCATCTTGAATGAACTTGTGCGCGGTCAGAGTCATGTGACGGACCTGTTCAACATCAGAGACCGCTCTATTATTTTGCCCTTTGAAGTTTGCCAGCTTTCATAACCAGTCCCCTCTACTAACTATGATTCAACATAGTGTCACTAGGAATATCCAGGTTAAGCTATTTGCAAGCTGGGAAAAGTACAAGAACAATGAAAAGACTGCCGCCCAACTACTCAAGACTTGTTCTTGGCTTAACAGACCAGCTCATGCAAACTAGAATTTCTCTGTAAATAGGATAAATTGGTTTCAGATAAATATAGGTTTCAATCAGGTTTTGTAAATAGGTTTTGTAAATAGGTTTCATAGGTTTTTTGTGCTTGTAAATATTTGATACTATATATTGTAATAAAATTGCTGTTGTTATTTACTTACTGGCAATTTCCATCACATCACTACCTGGGAATCTGCAACATTCTCACATTCTGCACTCTAGGCAGCTGATTTTATTAGAAAGAAGGCGGTGGATTTCACTCACCCACTGCTTTTCAAACCACAATATGTTCCTTTCGCTTTCCAAGCAAGCTGAAAAGAAAGTATTCGTGGAAACAGCAAAATATACACACTTCATTAAATTACCCAAGTTTTTGTCGTAAAGAACACAGAAAACAGTCTACCTGACGACACCAAGATTAAAGGGTTTTACTAGTATAGTTAAAAAATAAATAAATAAAATGACAATAACTGTAGGACGTGAACTTCAAAGTTGTCTCTGACTACCTAGCGCTATGCAGTTCTTTGAGAACACCAAATATGGTCTGACAATGCATACTTTGCTTTTCATTTATCCTTCGACATTTTGTATATCGACGGTTTGCATTTCAATATATATAAACATGGAACATGCAAACAACAGCTCCCGTCGCCGATTCAGAAAATATATTGATCGCTGAGTTTTAAGTGTAAACATGCAAGGCTATGAACTTCGCTGTTCTGAACCCCTGTGCGCCTGTCTTCATCATACTCTGTTTTTGAGGAAGAGCGTAAATACTGTACAAACAATTGGTTCGAATTTCCACAGGTTCACTATTTGTAACCTGAAAATCATAAAATAAACCCTCCACGCGATGTAAGAGTACAAAATGTTTTACAAATCAGCTAAGAAAGGGGTAACGCGCGCATTATTTCAACCGTCGCTAGCTTGTTTGGTAAGCTTGTCGCACCTCATTCCACGTGGCTTTTTCCTTCACCTGGCCTCCAGCAACACGAGCACACAACAACGTAGAATTTCCCGAACAACTTTCCAGCATGAATGAAGTTTGAATAAAACAGTTAACTTACCCAAAATTCTATACATTCAGTATACACTCCCCCAGTCCAACTTGTTACTGTCCTTTTCCTGTGGCTTGCCCCGCACAGCTGATGTGATGCTCAGTAACCACGCCTGTTTATACTGAACCCCTTGGCCGGTGGAGCTTGGGCACAGGGAACCCGACGTCAGATTTTCATGCGTCTGTCCTGTTATCGATCATGAATTTCCTAATAACATTGTCAAAGTGCCTTTGGATCCACGAGGCGATAACATATTTTACGATAACTGTAGAAATTCTAGTTTATGGGCTAATTGTCGTTGTCAATGAGCGTCCAGACATGCGATACGTCAACAAGCGAGAGCAGACAATTTAAGGCGGGGGTAAACATGAATTTAAGTGAAATTTTAGGAAGTTTAAAGAGGGATTTAAAGGGGAGAAAAAGGTTATGGAGCACCACCAGAGAGTTGAACGCCCCCGAAAGGGCACCCCAGGTTGGTGGACAACTGTTTGGTTTACGTCTACCAATTTTTAACGCCAAATTCTAATTTTCAAACAAGATCAATTCTTCAAAATTTCCTATTTCCACAAATTTTACTAAACCTTTGAGAAAAACTATTTATCTCCAAATGTAACTAAAAATCACCCAAAAATTTACAAAACAGCCCAAAACATAGATATGTGGGGTGAGCAGAGAGATTCTTGACTGCTTGAAACGTGAACGAGATATTTGCATTAAAACCATAACAAAATACGGCCTTCGTGTAGACCCCCTCCTTAACAATTTGTTATCCTAATTGACGTCAGATTTTCATGCGTCTGTCCTGTTATCGACAATGCGTTTCGTCACAACATTGTCAAAGTAGTCTGCGAATCGAGTCTGCTATTCCCTCCTGGACGGGTGTCTAGAAAACCCGAATAGCGAATAGTCGCGAATAGCGAATAGCGAATAGTACAAATAGTGCGAATAGTGGCGAATAGTGGCGAATAGTGGCGAATAGTGGCGAATAGTGGCGAATAGTGGCGAATAGTGGCGAATAGTGGCGAATAGTGGCGAATAGTCGCGAATAGTCTCGAATAGTGGCGATAAGTGACGAAATGACGGAAATTTGATACCCAGTACTTCCTGGTCAACTTCGCTGCAACTTGGGATGGGATTTTCCCGCCAAAAAGCAGAGATGCTTATCAGTAAATATGTCGGCGAAGTCGGGGAAGGACAGATTGAGCCCAGAGAAAAAAAAAAAAAAGGTAATAAATTCACTGAAATTATGTTGCTTATTTGG
Organism: Orbicella franksi; assembly: GCF_964199315.1. Taxonomy (NCBI): domain Eukaryota; kingdom Metazoa; phylum Cnidaria; class Anthozoa; order Scleractinia; family Merulinidae; genus Orbicella; species Orbicella franksi. Next base: position 4,772,682 of record NC_138154.1, on the reverse strand, counting down.
GTAATTAATTAACGCAACGGTTATCAGAACAGCTCCTTTGTGTCTTTAATCACAGACCACTTGCCTCGCATTTTTATGTAATTCCTTGTTACAGAACGTGTTTCGCCGGTTCGGATAGGGTGTCTGGAAAACCCGAATTAATAGCGAATAGCGAATAGTCGCGAATAGCGAACAGCGAATAGTCCCGAATAGCGAATAGCGAATAGTGCGAATAGTGCGAATAGTGGTGAACAGTCTCGAATAGTGGCGAATAGCGGCAAATAGTGGCAAATCGTAGCAAATAGGGTACCTAGTATCTCGCAGTCAACCTCGCAGCAACGTAGGATGGGATTTTCCCGCTAAAAGACACAGGCGCTTATAGGACAAAAGGTGTTTCTAAACGTAATTTCTTCTGTTTTAACCGCTGCAAAAGCGTAAATACGTCTTTGTTGGGTTATCCTTGTGTTTTCTGTTTTCTTAACGTCGGCGATGGACAGCCCTAGCTTGAGTCCGGAGAAGAAAAGGTAATAAATTCACTGAAATTCTGTTGCTTATTTGGATAATTACTTGATCCAGGATATTAGATCTAAAGCGGTGACTATTGGCGATTATTCAGTCACTATTCGCCACTTTTCGCGACTGTTCGCCACTATTCGCACAATTCTAGACTATTCGCACTATTCGGGACTATTCGCTATTCGCTATTCGCGACTATTCGCTATTCGCTTTTCGGGTTTTCCAGACACCCGGTTCGGATACTAGCTCAGATGAGGATGATGAAATGTGAGTATCTAAAGTTCATGTTCGGGCGACATTGTGCGAGGAGATAATTATGGGCTTGATTTATCAATGAAAGTGATTTATATTTTTACATTTTGACTTTTGTTCTGCTTTAGAGTGTTTGTAAAAGCATACACGAAACTCTCTTCCGACGACAGGTGAGCATATAATTTGCTTTGATTACGTACCAGATTGTTCTGTACGAGGCGGTGAATTTTGTAGAGCCAACTCAATTATGCTTTTAGAAGTGGAAAACTTGAAACTAAACTTTAGATTTGAGTTAATGCTTTCGAAATTTGTGTTCGATAATATTTCTATCCTGGTGTTGACTTTTTGGGTGGATTGCGTGTTTTCCCATAGCATAACATGTAAGATTCCTAACAAATTAAATCAAATCATTCGAACTTTGATGCTAGTACTTTACTTGACTTTACTTGACTTTACTTGACTTTACTTTAGTAATTTTCTCAACAGAAATACATACATATTCATATATATAAAGCTGAGGGGGAAAGCCAAAAACAGGAACAAGTTCCCTTACAAATGCCCACCCAAACCACAAAAAAAAAAATAAAAAATAAATATAAATATAATAGTAATACAAATAAAACCGGTAATTATAATGATAATAATAATAATAATAATAATAATAATAATAATAGTAATAATAATAATGATAATAGAAGAAAGATTAAGTTAATTTAGCATCTAATTGATAAAAATACGTCTTGCAAAGTCGCTTGAATTAGTGACAGTAAATTGAGATACATCGCAGGTTTATGTAAGCTGCAACTGGTTTTATCGTGTTACTTTCTTGACGAGAGCGCGTTAGATTCAGCGCCATTTCCCGAGTACCTTTCTCCACTTTTCAGTGCATCAAACGAGATAATGGCATTATTGTGATTGGCTTTATGAGAGCCTGATGGATAAAGAAATAAAACGATCATAACGAATGGAATGACGCAGTAGACAACCCGCAGGGGTATTACACAGTCCAAGAAAGATAGAATGCGACTGTTGTGTAGAATTTATTTATGTAACTGAAGACGTTGTTATTTTGGCAATGCTAAGACAAGCCTGTGATGAGAGTCTGACCGCGGCTGGAGGGGCCGAGAAGAAATTGGGTGAGAGTGAAGTGGCCGAGGGGGGAATGGGGCGAGGGTTTGAGCGTCTCTCTCCCCTCCTTTCTTCTCTTCTTCTCTCTCATACTAGACTAAAGAGCGTCTTTGCAAGCTATGCTAAAACTGACTGAATTGCATCCCGTCCTTCTTCTTCTTAAAATCCTCGCCAGGACAGATTGCAAGGGCTGGTGCTTTTTTTTTTTCAAAGTGGGGGGGGGGGGGTAGGATGGGGGTAGGGGGAGTGTTATGCTGCACTGAATCTAGGGTATCCACGCCTATTTCACATATGTAGTTAGCATGGTGGGCGAAGCAAGCCTATAAAATATTAGCATAGATGATTTAAATAACATGCATAAACATAAATTACATTATCGTAGTCTTTCTGCTAATCAGAAATAATGTCTTTAAGACGCGGTGTGGATAAGGAGTTGCAAGGGAGGATGAGGTCACGGGCACCCCTCCTCCCCCCCCCCCCCCCCCACCCTACCACCACCCATAAATTACAAGCCCGGATAAAGCTTCGTGAAATTTAGGTGGCAACAAAAAGATATGGTTATAATTGCATTTGATTTTGAGGAGATGCTGTTCAAAATGATCTGCTACATTCGTTTATTCCCCTCCCCTCCTCAAGAGACAGGCTTGGTCCTGTATGCAAGGGCACAACAGAGGGGAATAATTTAAGGAGCCATGATTTTTCAACCAAAACCCGTCTCTTGATTGTTGCAGCTTTAACAGTCTGAATGAGTAATTATATTCAACAATTAGATTATGAGCTCGAGATTTCTATCGCGCGATGGTTGACGAGGGCACCCGAGTCAACTATCACGCATAGAAATCGAGAGCGAATAGTCTAATTGTTTTAGTTTAAATCTACTAGTCATTCAAATTTTACCAGAATCCTCTTCGGACAGTTCGAAAACACAAAGAAGCGGGCGTCAGTTTGTTTACAAGCCTACGCTGCTACGCTACTATCTACAACAGAATAGATAGTGATCGGAGTAGCCAATCAGCGAACGACATTCGTGATAGAACGCTAGTAGATCTAAATTTTGCTAAAAAGCTAGGGGTAGTGTAAACGACTAATAGTAGGTGAACATTTGTTAATGTTTCAGTTCTTTATTGGCAAATGTGTGATACTATTAGCGTTGTTTTAAGATGGCTATAAATCAGAAGAAAGTTTCCAACCGTCTTCGTTGTTGTTATTGCTGTGTTTTTTGCTTAACTTACCTTGTTCCGCTAGCAACACGGGTACTCTAGGGTGAAAGACAAACACAAGAAAAATAGAGCCTAAGAGAAAAAACAGCTAAGGGCCAAATTCGAACTAACGCATTCTTACAGTGCCCTGTTTGTCTATGTTACCCACTACACGATTGTTTCCACGTGGGGTACCAAGGAAGAAAGGTGGCTTAAATTTTCAAGAGTAATTTTCCGTTGTCGTAACGAAAAGTTCCTGATATAGGTTGTGTTTGGCTCTTGAAGCTAACAACCGGCTACATGAATTGTACAAGATATTTCTTGTATTTTATTTTAATTCACTTTTATTAGAACTCAGAGAAGCCATGTTCGGTGGGGTTATCGTTCGTAGTAGAAACGTAATAGAATTAGTCGCGCACAGGCAAATTCGATAGACCGATCGGCGTGGCACCTATCAAATATTCCTGGCACGATATTAGCGCTAATTGGGGACAATGTAATCCAGTAATTGCTACAACTTTTATCCTTGGCAGAACCCGAGCCAACCTTTCTACATGATGACACCAAATGGCCAATATTCGAGAGCAGAATCAGCGCCTACCCACACGTGGAGGCCTTGAAGATCCTTCTGAGACAATCATCGATGTCAAAGGAGCAACTGTGTTTCTCCGTGCCATTTAAATGTAGAAACAACTACACATTTCTGGTAGATATGTCATCCTTGAAAGATGAGAAAGATTTGATATCTGTAGATGGCAATGGGAAGTGGCTGTGGGGTGGACGTACATACTGCTACTATGAAGTGCACCGTTTAGAAGGTGACATTAAAGCCAAGTATCTTCCAAAAAAGGTTGATGCTATTACAACATACACCCTGAAACGCACCTACTGGAGAGTAGAAACTATTTCAGGCTCATGGTTTCGTCGTGTAGTCACCAAGATAGAGCACGATTCCCTCGAGTTCCCAGCAGCAATTTTGCAGTACTTCTTCGAAAACGGCGAAGAAGAGGAGCTAAAACTTGCGCCCCATGGAAACAGAAAAGATGATAGCCAACCATGCTTCAGAACAGCATCTAGCGCGATGAAAGATATGTCAGAGAGATCAAAGCTCCAGAAACCAAAGAAAGTAGAACACGACATGTGGAAAGAACAAGGAGGTATGGCTTGGGTAGAAAACAGGAGTGAAGTTCCAAGAAATAGACAGCAGATCTATGACATTAAACGTCGTAATGCTGCAGCCTCCCACTGTTCAATAGATGGCGTAACATCTGGAAGTGAGGTGTATGACATCATTGCCCTTTTCAACGAACATCAGCGACGAAAAGACAAGGGTTTCATCAGGGATTACAAGTTGGCTCCATTTGGTGTTGTTCTCGCTTCAGAAAAACAGCTGATTGACATTGTTCGACTCTGCACGAATCCTGACCAAATTAGCATACTTGGAGTAGATTCCACTTTCAATATTGGTAAATTCGATGTCACCCACACAACATACAGGCATCTTCTTCTGGAAACGAGGAAAGCGGACGATACTGGAAACCGCACGTCACCTTTGTTCATTGGTCCAGCACTGATCCGTGCAATGAAAGATGAATACACTTACCAATATTTTTTCTCAACCCTGGTAGCTTTAGAAGAGCAACTGAAGAATGTATTTTCCTTTGACACAGACGGAGAACAGGCACCCATCGACGCAGCCACCAAGAACTTTGAGTATGCAACTGGATTGCGTTGTTTCCTGCATGCCATAGACAACATAAAACGTTACCTTCGGGAGAATGGTTTGCAGGCTATTGAGAAAGATGTCATAGCTGATATCTTTGGGAAGCGCGAAGACCCAAATTATCAGACGGGCTTGCCTAGTTCCACAGATGATGAAGACCTCGACCTGAAACTTGAATCTTGCATCGACAAGTGGGCAACACTTGAAATGTCAGTAACCAACTCAGCAACTAAGGCTATCTTTCCAGAGTGCTTCAAGAAGAATTACGCAGATGTTGTTAAGAAATCCATGCTAGCTTCGACCAGACGATGCGCAGGCCTGGGAGGACAACCAACTTCTTGGTACACGAACAACGATCCCGAATCCATCCTTCACAAAGTGAAAGATGACAAGCGAAATCAAAAGAAGAATTTGACTATTCCAGACTTCATCTTGCACCTTGAACAAGAGGTTGTCGTGCAATACCATCAGGAAGAATTAGCAGTTATCAGAAGAGGAGAGTATCGCTTGTGCGAACAGTACAAATTCCTGGAAATCGAGGAAGACGTTTGGTTTGCCATGTCTCCAGAAAGACGACAACGCCACTTGGAACGTCTAAGACGTACTGCTGTAAAGGCCCTTTCAGTATCGTTTCAGGCAGAAAATGGTGACCAAACCCTTTTGGAGGTGACTGGGGGCTTCAACGATGTGGCAGGCATGGGAAGAGTCACTACAAACGATGTCAACCCCAGTGCAGAAACATTACCAGCAAAGATTAGCATTCCTCCTGGAGCAGCTGACATTATTTCAATCCCTTTCAGTGCTGTCACCGGCATGTGGCAGAAGGCAGAGCATTTATTAGCTACTCCTGGATCCATTGGAAAACCCATTGGCACATATTTCAGTGACAGCAACGCCCATCTCGTTGCTAGCGAGAGCAAGCCATCCCAGCCCCACTTTGTTTATATGCATGACACTGGGCGTGTGACATGCGAACAGTGTCCGTCCTTCAACGACTGGAAACTGTACAAGCACACCATAGCAGCCGCTGAAAAGATGGGAAGGTTACAGAAAGTTCTCCAATGGCGACGGTCTAACGGCACGCCAAATTTAGATAAAGCTGTCAGGCTTCATGGCCAAAAAGCGTCGGAAACAAGCCCAAATCATCTCAGCCGAAAGGTTCCCGTAAACCAAAAGAAGCTGTTACAGAAATTCATGATGTGGGCGAGTCAAGCGCAAGGGGTTCGGGTAACCAGTCCAGTACACAGTCGAGTCCCCCGCCATGGGGGGCAGGAAGATACCCACTGGAGATCACGTTTTGGAAGGACACCCGTGCAAAGAAATGCGCTGGATTTCATAGTCTTTTTGAGGATCCTGCACATGGTTTAATTCTTCGTCACTGTGAAAAGGATTGGATAGCAGGATCATCAAAGTCCAAGATCACCCCAGTTGCGCAACCACGTGCACATCACGTGGACTTGGACTGACTGCATTAAGGGCCGATATCCTGATTTTGGTTCAACATCATCTTGTATAAGCCTAGTGGTGTCATCCTCTTCTGTCGCAAAATTAATCGCTGACCAATTGCAGTATGTTGAATCTGTACTTGGAGTCATTGTGAAAAGTTAGACCCCACCATGACCGAGTTAGTCACTGCTCCTAGCCGCAGTGATATTGAGTCCATTTGCGCAGCGTTGTGTTTTATTTTTTGGTTTAGGCTAAAACAAAAGTGAAAAATAAAATTAGGGGACGTCCAAGTGAAATGGGTAGGGATGGTCGTCAGAAAATTAGGACCAATTAAGCCCTTAAAGGAGCTCAATCTAAGCGTGGCTTAAGCCCTGTTTGGCACCTAAAGAGACGGCTTGTAGATTTTAAAAGCATTGTTTTAAATCTCCTTTTTTATTTCTCTGCATATAACCAAGAAATATAACTTGGGCAACACCATGGAGACCCAAATGCGTAATGTTTACCCACCCACCCCCTTAACCCGGCCCCAAAGGAGACGACGAGCATCCCCTGCCTATTTCAAATGGGAGTCACCTCCAGGGGAATTTGTGTTCATGTTATAGTGCTAGTCAGTCACAATAACTTCGATTTATGGGACGAGGATCTTACGAATTTTAGGATTTGAGGGTTTAGGATTTATCCGAAAGTGGATATTTTGTCCCTTCACCGTCGCAATGGACTACTGTTTAGATTACTTTCGTTGAACTTTTAACTGCGGGTAGAACGGTAAACTGTTCAAATTTTGAACGAAAAATGTAAAGAAGAGCCTTGGGGTAATACCGACGAGTAGTTGATGAGGTTAGAGTAGTAATTCTTATTCAAATTGACTAATAGTTATACTGGTTATTCAGTTTTTTAATGCTTCTGTTGAAAGCGTATAAGCAGCAGCTCAAGTAAAAGTCAGTTCCTGCATGTTACTATCATATTGTAAACTCTTGTATTTCGGCACCGAAGTAACATGTAAATACCCCAGAGAACTGGAGAAAAACTGTTGCATGCCATATCATGACCACTTGTTGTGTATGAAACTCTGTTGCTATGTCAGCAATACTTCATATTGACAAAGTAAGAATGTGTTCACTAACAGTAGCCTTTCACATTGATGAGGGATAATGTCTAACTGCACATCACCTTACCACGTACTACCAGCTAAGTGCTATCTATTACTGTTTTAAATGTCCTCGGCTGATAAATTTACTGTTAGCATGTACAACGGACAAAACTTGGGCCTTCATTTGACTTCGGTAGGGTGGAATAAGAAGTCTTGATTAACTTAAACCCATTGGCACGAGCGTTTCAGTCTCTGATCAAGCTACATATTAGTTCTGAATATCGAAAAAACATGTCACGAATGACTTTCGATAGAAACTTGAGACCTATGTTTTTAACAGTTTTTACGTGAAGTGGGTTTCACGTACACCTCTCCTTTGTAATACTCTGTAATCTGAACGAATGGTAATTGTCTGGCTGATGTTAAGAGGACATTACGAACCTAGTCGGTCGAAAACCAGCCTCCTGACCTAAACACTTCACGGAATAGGAAAACACAACTCAAAATAAAATATGCATGAGAAATCCAGCGATCAAAAATACTGCACTCGACTCGAACACTAACTAAACTGAATCGAAGATAGCTTATTATAATATGGAACAATTTTCTCGCCCAAAATTATAATAACAGCTACAAACTATACTATAACAATTGCACAGATGGTAAAAATCAAACGACTACTTGCCTTGGAAAAAATATATCTGCAAAATACAATTCCTACAGCTTGTTCAATCCATCAGCGTCCGCGAATAAACACTATTGCTCTACGTGATCAATTTCAACGAGTCCAGATCAGTGCTGAACTAAAGCAGTGACTATTGACGACTATTCGCCACTATTCGCCACTATTCGCCACTATTCGCCACTATTTGCCACTATTTGCCACTATTCGCCACTATTCGTACTATTCGCTATTCGCTATTAGCGACTATTCGCTATTCGGGTTTTCCAGACACCCCTCGTGGATCCACAGCTACTTTGACAATGTCATGACGAAATTCATGATCAACAACAGAACAGACGCATGAAAAAACTGACATCAATTTGCTAAATTATTTAATTTACATTCACACAAACTAAATACAGTCGAACCTCTGATTGCGACCACTTCCCCTCTGCGACCAGTTTTCTAAAACACCAAAAGTTTCTAACTCGAATCACTATATTTGGAACCTCTTGTAAGCGACCACTTCTTGTAAGCCGCGACCACTTTTAGAGCATAGTTATTTTTAGAGCTAATAGTTTGAAATTTGTTTGTTGTTTTTATCCTCCCGTAGGCGACCACTTGATAGATAATAGAGCGGACATTGTAGTATAAGGTATAGTTCCGTTAGACTTATTAGGTAGTTTATCAGAAGCGAAACATAATATTCTGAATAAATACTTTGGAAAGCTTAAATATTTTTGTCGCTACTAAAAGTTGTTAAATGGATTTAGGTGGGCATTGGAGCAAGGTGTAAGTCTCTACAGTTACCATACACTAATGAGGTAAAATTTTGACCCGATATGGTCTTAACTCTCGTAAGCGACCACCTCCCGTGAGCGCTTACGGGGGGTTCTGGTGTATACGGTTATTTACCTGTGTTCCTGTGTCTTTTTGATCCGCTTAGAAGGGATTTTGAATAGAAGCGAAGGCAGTTTACATTTCAAATATCACCTTGTCTGCCGCTTTGTAAATATGACGCTGCGATTACGTTTCGAGTTTTCATTATCGTCGTGTACTTCGTTATCGCCATTATCGTCATCAACTAATAAGGTTCATTATCATTATCGTCATTATCGTACATGATAGCTGAAGCTACCAGGATGACTTTTATACTTATCGTTCATTCTCGTCATCAACGAACTAACAAATAAAGAAAGATCGGCGATAAACCTCAAGTAGTTTAAGACCCAAGTACGGAGGCTAGATCTAGACAACATCCTATATGGATGCAGTGGCTGCCATCTTTGTAACTCATAATTTTAATTTCTCTTATCGGACTTTTATGTATATTATTTTTAGATAGTTTTAGTTAGGTGTCCCCCATTAGCAGTGGGGATTCTCCACTGCTAGATGTATTTGACACGTTGATAAAGTCATTATTATTATTATTATTATTATTATTGTTATTATTATTATTATTATTATTCGAATAAGAAGCGATTTTTCTAAACATTTAACTATAAAAAAATGCGATAAAATATTTCTAAGCATATCGAGAAAGTTACAAATTTGTTAAAAAACGACGATGTTTCAATGTTGAGCTAACATCATTATCAAGTCAGAATGATAGTTGATAAAAAATGTATAAACAGTCAGTAAAACAATAGTTCAATGGATGTGTTAAAATGTTTAAAATTAAACAAAGAGTTTCGCACGGATGGAGTCAGTTTGCGTGTTCAAGCTTGGATTCCGTTCCTTTATGCAAAGCATCTCGTAGACGAGGCAATCAAATTTCCCTTGGCACTTTCGGAGAATTCGAAACTGGCTTTCGTTGAGGAGGCTTATGTCCCCGTGCGCTTCCAAAAGGTGTTTTCCAATCGCCGAGTTTTTATGTTCAGTAATGCGTTGGTGGAGGTGTCGGGCTGTGTAGCCGACAAAATCTACATCGCACGGGTCACATGAAAATAAATAAACCACACATTGTTGATTTACGATCGGAGGCTTGATTTCTTTGGGCTTGAGATCTTGTTCCAGTTTCTTGCTATTAAATACTGGTTGTAGGGTAGTGCCAATCTTGTGGTTGAGATCGCGCATTTGCCTTCTAACCGCGTTAGCTGATGTTTGGTCCTTGAAGGGAAGACTAACTCGCAATCACAAGATTGGCACTACCCTACAACCAGTATTTATAAAATGTTTTTAAAACGTTTCCAGTTGTTTCGAGAAATTACAATGCGACGTAAAAATAGAACAAAAATACTGGTAATCAATATACATTAAGGCGAGACTCAATACTCAAACGTAGTGCGAGGAGACATTTTCTTAATCGCCCTTTTTTTTCATGTCTCACATTGTCGCTGGACAAAAGCTTTATTTATTTTTTTTTAAGGATCCGGATTTTTGTTTTTCACTCTCATTGCCCACTTTGTAAGGATTAATACTTATTATGTGTCCCTCGACAAGGTGCTGTCAGAGCTTGAGGTCAGGCTCAGTGAAAATTACCAGGAAATACTCTGTGCTCTAGGAGATATGTGTCACAGGGAGACGCCTGATAAAGAAAGCTTCCCTCGGATCGATCAATTTTACAAATTCGACGGCGAGAGTCTGGAAATGTACGCGAGTTTTCGTCGTTAACGGGAGTTCCACTCACGACTGTTTCACAAATACTGCAGACAATGGACGAGAACGAACTTAATGATATCTTAAAGATCTCACTTCCACCATAGTTAGTTAACTATGCTTCCACTAACAAACAAATCGTCAAGAGCACTATTCACGACAGGATTAACGACCTTATAGTCAAACAAGAATTGCCGGCTACTGCTACCAATCTCATCATTAGCACTCCTAGAACTTCGTGTATTTACTTTTTACCTAAAATTCACAAACCTAACGACCCAGGTCGACCTATCGTCTCTGCCTGTAGTTGCCCTACCGAACTCATTTCCGGCTATTTAGACAAAATTATGGCACCTATCGTCAGATCTTTATCGTCATACGTTAAAGACAGTCAACACGCACTTCAAATGTTTCGAGATTTCAATTTCCTGGGCGAAGACAAACTTATTTTCACCATGGATATTATATCTCTTTACACCGTCATCCCAAATGGCGAAGGTCTTCTAGCCCTCAAACATTTTTTTGATTTACGCACTGAAGGAATCAAGCTCGGAAACAGTACTCCGCCTGGTTGAATTAGTGTTAACACCCAACTGTTTTTCATTCGCGGACAATTACAAACAAATCAATGGCGTGGCCATGGGTGCCAAAACGGGACCCATTTACGCCAATCTTTTCGTGGGCTACATCGAACACCGATTTTTAACTCAATACAACGGCCCCAAACCTGAACTCTACCGTCGCTACATTGATGATTGTATCGACGCTACGTCTTCTACCAGAGAGGACCTCGATCAATTCGTAACTGTTGTCAATTCGTTTCATCCTGCTCTTAAATATACCTGGGAAATTTCCGATACTTCTCTAGCATTTCTGGATATCAAAGTTTATATCGAAGCGAACGGTTTATGCACCAGTGTGCACTACAAACCCACAGATTCTCATAGTTATTTCTCGTATTCATTTTCACGTCTATCACATGTCAAGAATTCCATTCCTTATTCTCAGTTTCTTAGACTTCGTCGTCTTTGTAGTAATGACTGAATTTTTCCTTAAAACCAGAGGAACTGTGCGATTTCTTCGACAAACGTGGTTATCCTGCTTCTGTTGTTCAAGCGGGCCATCACCGCGCCCAACAACTTGATCGACAGTGAGCACTACAAACGTCACAGAAGGAAAATAATGATAAATTCCATTCACCTTCTCATTTCACCCTCACAACCACGCAGTAAAATCCATCATTCTAAAACACTTTAAATTATTTCAAAATGATCCCGATACTGGTAGAATCTTTTCGCAACCTCCATTAATTTCATTCAAACGCGATAAAAACATAGGCAACTTTTTAGTCAGAAGTGCATTCCAAACAAGTGATCACACCCGGAACTTTCAAATGCGCACGCGCACCATGCAAAACATGTCCTTTCATTCGCAACGTTAGGAAAATATCAGGACCCAAGCGATCCATCAAGATCACTGATCATTTCACCTGTGCCTCAGCCAATGTAATCTACTGCAAAACTTGCATTCTTTGCAAAAAGTTATACATCGGCGAAACAGGGAGACGACTAGGCGACCGATTCAGAGAACAACTTCGTGACGTAGATAAAGACGACAAAAACGCATCTAAACCGGTCGCGAGGCACTTTAATCTCCCCAATCATTCTAAGCAACATATGGCAGTCTGCGGCCTTTCCCTACATCAAGGAAGCACGGAAAGCCGTAAAACTCTAGAACAAACATTTATTTTTCAAATCGGCACTCTCAATCCCCACGGTATCAACGAACGCTTTTCATTCAACTAATTTATTCTGTCGGTTTTCACGTTTCCATGCAACAACCAATAGCGTAGCTCCATCTTTCTGTATATAAACCACACACAACCTACAATTCCCCGATTCGCTCCGACGAAGGGCTAACGCTGGAAACGTCAGCTTTCGAATCTCCTTACGGTGACTAATTCACATCATCAACCCAGTTGACATAGGCGGATTTAGGGGAGGGGCCGAGGGGGCCGCAGCCCCCCCTTTTTTTCTTGTATTTTCAGAACGTTTTTGTACGACCCCAACCCTCCTAACCGTCCTTCGAATGTTGTCATAATTATACAATCAGGTTTCAACTTTATTCAATTTCGGAGCTTTCCTTATTTAAAATATATTTTGTGTTAACGATTATAATATATAATCAAATATTCAAACAAACGTAACCCAAAAATTAAAATTCGCGCTAATTGTTAACGCCAAATTAACAGGCGCTTCTTTCGGTTTGAAATGACGAGGAACACTGGACTCGAATATTGTCACGCCGTGTCCCTTGCTGGACTGCTAAAGAGTGAAATATTTTTCTGAAGTTTTCGAGAAAGCAAAGAATACACTGTTTACATTTCATCGTGAACCAGGTGACAACGTTACTTATTTGACCTAAGTTAAACGTAATCGGTTTTTGTTTTTAGATTTGTATCTGTCTGCTGGCGGGCAACGTTCGAGCCCTGCCTTGGAGACTTTGTTTGGTGATCATCCGCCCTAGCAAAAAGGCAAATGAAGTAAAAATATTAAACTTTAGCTTTTATTAAAGCACTCAATGTAATGATCTGTCGCAAAAGGTTTTGCGTAAATTGATTTATAATCCTGAGTTAATTTCTCGATAGAAAATTCTGACAGAAACGATTAGAATCATTACAGCAATAACAGTTTGCTGGTGATGTTTCAAAAATGGATCAGTTGTTTCTACTTGAGCCAGACGAAAGCAAGTTCTGAAAGCTCTTCTGCTATGCCTCGAAACTATTGCTGAAGACAAAAGCAGAAAGAAATGGGATGGAAAGTCTAAGACGGAGGCACAGGGAATGTTTCATCAAATCAAGAACCCTGTGTTCATTGTTGCCTTCTACACTGCCAAGCACCTTTTTGGATTCACCGCAGGACTCAGCCGTTGGTTACAGTGTTCCACACTGGATGTTATCGAGGCATACAAGCATGTTAACGTTGTGAAGGAACAGCTGAAAGGTATGCGCAAGAATGATAAAGCAGCATTTGCAAGTTCTGTGTATGAAAAGATTAAGAAGAGGCTAAGAAGGCAAACGTCAAGGTAAGCATTCCTCGAACTTGTGGTAGGCAGACATTAAGAAACAAAACCAATGCCAGGACACCAGTCGCCTATTTTCGACGGGCAATATTTCTTCCCTTCCTTGACAACTTGTTGGAGCAAATAAATACCCGCTTTAATGGACTATCAGAAGCGGCATTGCTTGGACGGCTACTGATACCTGCCAACTTACAGCAGCTTAACGAGTCTTCTCAAGATTAACTTATTCAGCCTTATTCCCCTGATCTGCCTTCCCCAAGCAGTGCGTCGCATGCAGGAGCTGGAGCTGTGGAAGTGCTTCTGGTATGCTATTCTGCGTTAATACTATACATGGGTTACCAAGTTTATAGTGAAACTGTGATAAGCTGAAAAAAACCGATTATACCTTGTCTTGAAATGTGCGTTAATTATTGCTTTTATTTTTAGGAACAACACTACCGTAAAACCCACGACACTGCAAGAGACTTTGAAAGCCTGCAGCTCAAGCCTCTACCCCAACGTCCACACAATTCTGCGCCTCCTGTTGATCACCCCAGTCACAAGTGCAACTGTTGAACGTAGCTTTGTGAAAAATGTTTATCGCAGCACCATGGGAGGTGAACGTCTAAATGCACTGTTGCTGCTCTTTATTCACAAAGGCATACCTTTAAATTATAACGCAGTTGTTGACGTGTGCGCCAATCGAAACCAGAGGAGGATGACATTTATCATTCTGAGTTTCGTAATGTGGTGAATATTCTTGTAGTGATGCCTGCTGCATCGTGTTATGCAGATTGCGGATCATTCAGTGCGTTGCGCCTGTGTGCAAAGGCCTCTTGAAGGGTTAAGTTTGCGACATTTAGAATTAGTAACGCAACGGATTCACGTATACAAAATATTATTAGGATAGTTTGTCTCCGTTGATGCCACGTCATGCACGAGAGAGCGTGTTTAGTGTTGTAAATAAGTTAGGGACTGGAGCTGGTTTGACCTGCGAGGGTCTGAGTCGAGTCTCGTGATTGACACTTGAAAAACGTGGACAAGAAAGGAAGCGAAGAGAACGGAAAGGAGTCTAGCGTGGACATTGATCTATCTCTGTATTACGGAAAATATCTATCGGAACACGGAATTAACTCTTAGAACAACATTGTCATATCTCGGAATCTATCAAAGGATCAAAATAAAGAGTATGGATCGATACAACACTTAGTATTAAAACGAACACTGATAGGACAGATGGCCATTGCTATAGCTTTGCCTGGATTTAACGATCTTGGACGTTCGGTGACCCCTTCTTTTCTTTCCAGAAACAGATTTTATTAACAATTATCTCATTGTCCAAAAACGAAAAAAAAAATTAATGTGGGAAGTTAAAAAAAAAAAAGATTTTAAGATTTCTGTCCACGGGACATTGAATCCTGTCATCTTGCGGCTGGAAGGCGCGTGAAACTATGGTCGCTAAATACGAACTTGTTCTTTAAGGTACCTCACCAGTTGACTAAATTCACTTAATAGGTCCACTTAATATTTGGCAGAGAAAATTTCACTTCAAAGATCTAATTGCAATAGTTTTGGGCTTACAGACACTGTGGCCTTATTCGTGAACGAAGCCCGATTTTTGCAGCTTTAGGATGTTCTTCCGGGCTTGTTCTATCCAAAACGAAGTCGGTGAACCCATGTCTTTTTTTACATTTCTGACATAACTAACTCGTCATCTTACAGTGGTAAAAGTCTCAGAAAAAAATCAATGTTGGAAAATTTATCTCTTAAACGAAGTCCATGACCCCGAGCGTTTTCCATTTACCAAAAAATTCCGTAAATCCCGGTTGGGATGTAAATGGAACACGACTTTTCGGTTCGTTCCACTGGAAATTTTCCGGAATAAACGGAATTTCTGAAAAGGTAGTCCCGTTTTCCCCGTGGAAACTTCCCAATGGAAAATTTGTGTTCCATTTACAGATTTCTCGTCTTTATCACCAGTTCCATGCCTTTCGCGGTCTTTTAAGCGGCCAGGCCTACCTTCAGCTACCTCGTGTTTCAACAAAAATGGCAGCTGATCAGGGTCAGTTTTCTGGAAGCTTTTTGCAAACAAACTTTCAGGGCTACTACGAGTGCTCTGTCTACCACGTTCTAACGCCAGATCTAGAAAATTTACTGCAGCACGAATGTGCTGCATATAAAAGTGGTAAGTAGAAGTTCTTGCCTGTTCGAAGCTTTTTTTGCCGGTGCACATTTCCCGCGTAAAATGTTGCATGAACAACTCTGAAAAGTTCTTTTGTAATTCTTCGTTCACAGGTGAACGTCGGGGCCGCTGAAAAGATATCTACTGGATTATCTCCTGAATTAATCAACTCTCTTCCTCTATAGAGGCTTGTAACATTTCGCACAAAAACAACATCTGACGGGCCTCATTGGCCTCCATTTTGAATATTCGCAGGAGATTCAGAGAAGCGAGAGAGAGGGGCCTGTGAACGAATGGGACTTATGACAAATGGAACGCGCTTTTCCCAAACGGAAATCCCCAATAGAAATGTTCCGAATTTTTTTTGTAAATGGAAACGCCCCCCGTTTCTTTTTCATTTCTGAAACAAGTAATTTATTGTCTGTCCCCAGTCCTCAGAAGTTTGAAGAAAATCTATTCAGTGGAACATTTGGCATGAACCTAACATTTTACTCGGTGGGGTGCTGACTTGTAGGACTTTCGCGCATTGTCGTCCTCATAGCCCTTTTCGCTTCTATTAGCCGGCTAAGAGAAGCGAGAATGGACTTTTGCGCCGAAAAACGCTCTCCCAAGTCCCGCGGGGGCACTGGGTTACAGGGAACAACCACGACGTGTTACATGAAGCTGAAGTTAGCGAGGCATCGAACCGATTGTTCAACGTGTTGTCTAGATGTAAACTTAGCTGTTTTCCATCCTTCTGGGACGCAGGTAATTATTAAGCGTAAGAATGATTGTTTTTCCCTTTCCCAGTGCATTCACATTGCACAATGGGAGCTTCGGTATTCCGTTTTTTAGCAAGTTCGTCACCTTGAATCTACAAATATACGATAGAACATTCCTGACCGTGGAGATTATAGGAGCTCACTACTTACTCTTATTCGTATTGTTATTGTTATTTTTCGGAAATTGAAGTCTTGCTGCAAATTTTAGATGTGTTGTCACGATGTATTTTATGGCTTAAAATGTCTTACATATTGAGCCGGCTTTCTGATAGTCGTAGTCAACTGTGAGGATAGTCGAGGAGCTTCGCGCGAGGGATCGTATTACATTTGCTCCGGTTCTCAATCAGTGTTCCTTTTTCTTGCGTATAGTCTGCTTATATTTATTGTTTAAATGTTAGACTAGACAAGGAAACCTACATCGAGAATTTTCAGTTAGGTCGTATAAGCCTGTAAGGGAATAAATCATGTTCTTTACTCAATATTTGCGAAGAAGTAAACATGCCGCAAAATACAGTCTTCAGTTTGCGCGGTTAAAGAAGAAAGATAAAGGAAAAATATTTTTTTGTTCTCAGTATTTTCGTATACGCAAACACGCTGCAAAATAGTCTTCAGTTTACAGAGGGGAAGGTCAAATTTTGAATTGTGCAAATTTTATAGATAACAAGCTTGAGATATAATAAAAGAGATGATTTGCTGATTAAATTTCAGGGCTGTGCTTTGTTAGGTGACATTTCTCTTGTGAATGGAGAGAGTACAGGCAGGTAATTAAAATACTATATGCTGCACAAAATAAACCACAGCACGGGGATGCCACCATACATGTAAATGGTCAAACTGAAAGGTTATCAAGAAGTTTACTTTTCTTCTTTTTTTCCAGGAGGGGGACATTGGGGGGTTCTGAACGCCACAATTCTATAAAAGAATCTGGCAAATATGGCAATGTTGTCCCCTCCCCCCCCCCAAAAAAAAATAAAACAAAATACCACAATATCTCAATACCAAGTCAAAACTCAATGTCATATTGACAGGCCTTCTGATATCTAAGAAATAGAAAACATGTACCGTGTTTCTATAGATTTATAGAAACACAAGTGGAAGTTTGGGAGAACAAGAAATGCTATGGGAACACAAGCCACAGGTGAGTGTTTCCACAGGTTTTTGAGTTCTCCCAAACTTTCAGGAGTGTTTCTATTAAACAGTTAGATTATTCACTCTCTCTTGATAGTTGACAGGGTGCAGCCCGAGTCAACTATCATGTATAGAAATCAAGAGCTAATAATCTAATTGCTTTAGTATAAATCTACTAGTCGTGCAAAACTTTATCTAAATCGTGTTCACGGACACTTTGGAAACACCAAGAAGTGGCCATCATTTTGTTAACAAGGGCACACTGCTATGCTACTCACTATCTATCACAGAATAGACAGTGAGTAGTGTACCAATCAGAGTGCGGTATTCCTGATAGAACGCCAGTAGATTTATACTAAAACTTGATAGAAACATGGAGAACATGTTTTCTATTTCTTTTAGAAAACACCACAATGAAAAAAGGAAAACAACTAAATAAATACAATAATAAAAACAATAACTTTGATTATCAAAATGTAAATTCTCTTTGCTTGCGCCATCATTACATCAACAGCTTGAGCTAGTTCTGTGTTTTTAGAAACACGATATTTAACCAATCAGCACATTTTTGTAGGACTCTTTTCTAATGCGCAATGGTGCAATTTCCCACAATCTACATGGATCGCATCCGGTTGCACAATCTATGGAGAATCGTATAATTCACGAAAAATTGCACAATTTGAACAAAATAAACCATCAATTAACGCTTCATCTGGAAAAAATGCCATATCTACACATTGTTTCAAGATGATTTGCCTTTGAAAAAAGCCTCCAAAATCTTTTACAACCTTCGATAAACAAGTGAAGTTCAAGACGTTTCTTGGATGTCTGGGAACTGGCGCTAGTTTTTGTCAGCAAAGAATTGCCTATTGGTGTAATGTAAACAAGTTCCTTCTTTGCTTGGACCAATCAGAATTGCCAGTCTATATTGATCCAAGTGACGTTTATTTTGTTGGCAAAATGTAGCGTCTTTCATGGAATTTGAAATAAACGTCCTCCATGGATAAGTTTGTAGTGAAAGCGCCTGCTGTTTTTTCAACTGAAAAGACTCATTCACACGAACAGCAAAAGATAGAGCTAGAAATTATCCTCAAGCCTTCCATGTGGATGATAGGCTGAAGATGCAGCATCGTGATCGATGATCTTAAGATAAAGATCTTAACATTGATGAGATCCCTAATTAACTAGATGTCTCTTGTGTCGTGCAACACACAAACTAATTCAAATTAATATATGAAAGATCATATATTTGAACTGTGGAGAAAGATATCAAGACATAATTGATCATTACAGTTCTGCACACAACTTAGCAGCTGTGAAATTAAAGCCTGAAAAAAATTCAGGCCTGAATATTTTTCGGACTTTAATTTCACAACTGCTTATTAAAAAATAAGTTGTGTGCATAACTGCGATGATCAATCATGTCTTCACACAAACTAATTGATGACAAATGTAAATTTCTGTAGGAAATTATAAGTTTATTAGCTAAAAAATGCCTTACAAGTCAGAAAAGTGATTGCAAAATTACATTGATCTCTTAAATTGTCACATTCTGGACTATTCCATTTCTGAAAGCAATTTCTATCTTCTGAAGCTGAAGGCAAAACGGGAACATTACACAATGAACACTGCCATGGAGTTTTCATTTGTTTTTTTTTTTCAGGTCATAACCAAGCTTACAATTCTTACAGCCGTACAACTGATACAATAACAGGAAAACCACATTAAAAACCCAGTGCATTCACTATTTTTTTACCATAATATTTCGGAGCATTAATTTGCTCTGAAGTGAATCAGACAACACTCCCTCACTGCTTTCACTTGGAACTTCTAGAATTACTGCAGCTCCAGAAACTTCCACAGTCTGGCAAATCAGCTGGTGAAAAATTTTCATTTAAACTTAGATTATCACATAATCTTTTTCCATTGTTGACAATAGGCCTTTTTACAGTTCCTGGCACCATCCTGGAATAGTAACGGTGCAAACATCATGTTGAGGCTCGCATTGACCTGGGAGGTACAAACATAGCAAAATCACAGCTGTTTCACTAACCTGTTTCACATTGTTTGTTATATCTTCGCTTAAAATGGTCATTAAATATAAAGAGAAGGAAATTTTGACACTGGAGGATATACAGAACCTCACAGTTAAAGATCTGAGGAATATTTTGAAGAGCAATTCTGAAAACGCTGGCAGAATGAAGGTGGGGCTGGTTGTAAAAGTGTGCACATTGCTTGTGTGAGACGTGGTTTTTAGGTCAGCGAGAATACCAAGCAAACTGCTGAAAACTGTGCTGAAAACAGTGGCCATTTCAAATACGATGAAATAATGAGACGAGTCTCTGCTCTTG
Organism: Orbicella franksi; assembly: GCF_964199315.1. Lineage (NCBI taxonomy): Eukaryota > Metazoa > Cnidaria > Anthozoa > Scleractinia > Merulinidae > Orbicella > Orbicella franksi. The sequence goes on along the minus strand of NC_138154.1, from coordinate 4,752,605 downwards.
GATGGTCAACAGACTTGTGACCGCTTCCAGAACTGAACTTCATTCAGCTCTACGATTACCTTGTCGTGTCTGCACGCAAGTACTGCCATATTTTGTTGAAGGGCACACATTACAAAAAGCTAAAATCGTGCCAATTTTTCTTTGAAGGAAATGTGAAATGACTGGAAAGCAAAGTCTTTCAAGGCCAGACCTATGTGAAAGCTAGCGTAGTTCCATCAATGAAAAAGAATCCGTAGAGAGTTATTGTGGAGTTTTCACCCCAGAGTGACATTTTGCAAGGGGCATGCATGTGCCCGGCTGGACTTGGTTTATATGGAAAAGGTAAATGCAACCACATTGGAGGAGTGTTGTTTGTGATTGAAGATTTTACGAGAAGGGGATTACAAAAACATGCCAAGCCTTTGTCATGTACATCGTGGCTGTCTGTGTGGGTTGTGCCCCGCAACCAAAGTGTTGCAGCTAAACCTCTCGACCAAGTGCTAATCAGAAAGATACTCGTCTTCAGTCAAAGGTGGAGGCAGTGTGGCCAAGTGGTTAGGGCCCTGGACTTGAAATCTGGAGGTCGTGCTTTCAAGTCCCGCTCTGACCACTTCAGTGGAGTTGTTTCTCGCTAGACCCTAGTTCAACTCCTTGGTCATGCTTGTAAATAGCCAACTGGTCTGCCTCCCACCAGTTGGGATTTTTAACCATGTTATGTTCATTTGCATTATTTGTTTAATCATTTGGTTTCATTGGCCCTGAAAAGCTCCGTTGGGGGAGTGGTCAATTAAGATATTTATTTATTTATTTATAAGGTTATAAAATTTGATCCAAGATTACCAAATCAGCGAAAAAGAGAGAGAAACAGTTTCAAGATTTTAAGTGAAAGTCTTCAAAATTGTCTCCCTGCCAGTTCATTTTTCTTTGTTCCATGACATCAAGTCAAACTGTGTAGAGGAGTCAGACTCTGAAGAGACAAACGAGGCACCAGAGTCTGCCTTTTACAGACAGTTACGATATTACTACTGACCACTTTAAATCTTTGATTGATTCTATGTTTCCGGCTCAACAATCACCCAAGAAGAGATAGTTGAAACGGAGAGAACAACTCGAGGACAAAACAAAAACAATCTTTGGTTTGAAAAGAGGAAATCTCTTTTGACAGCTTCAAACTTTGGAAAAGCAGCTAAGAACGAAGTGGAACCTTCAAATAAGTTGAAATCAATCCTTTACTCGAATTTTACAACAGATACTACTCAATATGGTGTCAAAAGTGAAGCAAAGGCAGTGAACCTTTATATGAGGGAAATGAAAAAGGATGGCATTGATGTTACTGTTGAGGAAATTGGGCTACTGGTGTCCAAGGACAAGCCATGCCTGGGAGTAAGCCTAGACAGGATTTTAACCATTAAGGATACACAAAAAATGGGGAATGGAAATTAAATCCCCTTTAAGTAAAGCAGGCATGACTATTGAAGAAGCCTGCCAAAATAAAACTTTTTTTCTGGAGAAACTTGCTGGAACTGTAAGGTTGAAACAAAATCATGATTATTATGTACAAATTCAAGGGCAGCTCTACTGTTCTAACTTGACTACCACGGAGTCTGCAACATCCATTTCCTGAGCTAAAACTAATTTATTCTGGGTTCGCCATGGAGGAGCTTTTCAAGACTTTTTTGGCACGCTCCATGACAACTGGGATGGCTCAGCACCTTAAAACAAAAATACAATAAAAATCAAAATAATTACATGACCATGATAAATGAACATGTTGTGGTGCTAATGGTCGTTTTGATAAAGTTATGAAAAATACTAAACTGTAATGTCAGTTAAACTGTTTTTGATCTCAGTACATTTATATGACACTAATGAATAAGGTACAATGATGCACAACAGTAATCCACTGGTATCCAAATATTGTATTGGGGTAACAACTATGATATTTTCCTTTGATGTGAAAAGCCAGCCATCAGTCAAAAGCTATATAATGTTACAATTTTAAATGCTTTATGTACAAAGGAACAAATAAACATTTTGCATAATGCAGCTGTTATGAAATATTTGCCATGATGTTTTTGTATCTGTTTTTGCAGATCACATACCTTTCTTTGAATCTCAGTGGTCTGACAATTTTCTTATAATATCTCCTTGTCTAAAATGTTCACTGCAAACAACAGTTGCAGCAGTTACATTGAAGTCATCCTTTCCATGTTGCCACTTTGTAAGGTTACACCAGCGATTTCTGGTCTTGGGGTCGGTTGGAAAACTGAAAAAATGGTTACCAGCAGAAAGCCCTTTGTCATTGTAATAGCAGTTGTGACAGCCTGATTGTACGAGAGCCAGACTCAACCATTTAACTTTAGATGCAAAGGATCAGTAGCTTGTAGAGGATCAGTAGCTTTTTTTTTAAACAACGCTGTCCAACTTGCCACGTCCTCAATGTGCCAATGCTGTTTTTTTCAGAGGCGTAGTGAGCATGATCTGGCTATCCAGGAGTAGTTTTGGTTTGGGCTCCAAGCATGTCAAATTAGCGGCCAAGAGGTGCAAGAAGTCCACATGCTGGTGACGATTTGAGTAACCAGCTTGGATGGGATGGGAGAGAATCCTGGGCCTACCATGAATGGCTATTCTGTCAAAATACTTACATTTTGACCAGAGAGAGGAAGGGCCCCACCAATGCGCGTTGCCCCAGCATGAACGGCGCTCATAGAATTAGAATAAGCCATCGATAACAAGAGGGAAGGTTGAGGTGCAGCAAAAGTGGAAACAAATGAAGGCACAACAAAAGGAACAGGCCAACCTATAGACTCACTGCACTGCTGTCAGTACCCACCTACCCAGCTGTTGGTGAAGTGTGAGCTTGAAGCACAGCTTGAACAGATTGGGCCACAAGCAATACAATTGCTGCGATGTAGGCGTAATGGGTCTGGAAGACACAACTGCGGTTTCTAAAGTCACAGTATTGCTATAAACTAGTGATGGCTGTGATGATGTTTCAGCCATGTGTTCACCCAACAAGGGTGCACTCGAAGCAGCAATCGATGACAGTTGTGAGACCTCGACCAGGAACAGTGCTGCCTCCATACTGTATTAGTTTGATGACAGGTCATTGTGAATTTAACCACCATGAATAAAGAAGCACACAAGAACGATGAAGAAAAACACGCTACAGGCACGAATGGCACTCAAGACAAACTGCACGTTTTCACATGGCTGGCAAGAAAAACGTGTGAGCCCTGCAAAACCCCATATGAGACCCCACAGAGCATGGTCACCCTGAGAGATAGCTGGCCAGAATTGGCTCAAGTCAAACTTTGCCTAAATTACATTTAGCCACATTTAAACATGTTAACTTTGTAGCTTTCTCTTTCTCTGTCTTCACAATTCTAACTTCATAATCTCTTCTGATGTCTTCCATGGCTCTTCTGCTAATTGAAGGATGTAAGGAAATCAAGGAAAATTACTGGAAAAGCGTTGATTTCCTCTTCAGATGATGTAACAAGTAGTTGAAAAAATCTGTAGCAACAAAAGATAGGTTTTCCAGATCTCTTTCACCAGTTTCATCTTCCATGACTTTAAACTCCTGGATTTATTCTCAGCAACTTTCTCAATGTAACTGTAGTTATTTCAAGGGAAACAACATGTTTTTAACTACGGAGACCATAATGACAGTAAACAAAGTATGTTTTAAATAGGTTTATAAAAAGTGTGATTATTATTATAAGAAACATGACAGGTGTTTTCCATATGATTATTCTACTTATCAATTTTTTGTCACCACAGTAGTAGTAGTAAGTTTGTTTGTACAGTGTCTACAAGATTTGCGAGATATTACTTGCGAAGTTATTGAAGCCAAGGCATATTTGAGGCAAAACTTTTGAACTCTTTCTTGAATTTGCTTTTTAAATGGGGTTGGTGTCATATTTTTGTATAAATAAGTTGTCTGCTTAAATCCTCCCTGCTGTTCATTAGTAGCCTGAGCAGCAGAGGTAGAAGCTGTTTTAGTGCTGGTGCACCATGTGGATTAACCTTTTTGAGGTGGCCCTTGTGAATATTGTTCCCTGAGGTATGATGATGTATTTGCAGTTCAAAATAATGTACAGAGTGGTTCTTTGTTATGTATTTTCCTTCAGGAAGGTCCATCTCGTAATCGTCAGCTGTAGCTACTATGGCTAAGTTTATAATGAAATTTTAAAACAAAATGAGAGCTGACTTGAGCGATATGGGAATTGATATAAAAAGGTTAAACAGCTCCCAATGAGGGTTAAGAATTCTGGAACAATAATGAGGTAGAAATCAGGTTTTCCTTTGAATGTGGTTGGTTAAAGGCAGTCAGGTGAGCCAGAAGATGACCAAACTATAGCACGAGAAACATGAACTAAAAGGGTTTCGTGGGAACAACCTGGAGCTGTCTGGTCCCTTGGTGTACAACTATTCTGGCAAGTCGTGTAATTTTGTTTGTCCCTTGGCTAATATTTAAACATGTTACAACCTTGTTCCCTTTTTTTGTTTTAAAAATGTATTTTCACACTATCCAGCATGGAAACACTTATAAAGGTGTTTCCTCCAGCTTGGTCTGAGAGGCATGATGTTTGGTTTACAGAAGTTAACAATGACACCATATTGAATTAATTAAGAAAATAGATATCGTCAATTCTTACCTACATACTTAATTAACTTAGTGATTTTCCTTAATAATGGCGTTGTCCGACTTTAATTAGTAGTTGAAATTGTTTCCTCAAAAATCTTCCATAAATCTTTAAACAAATTAGTGTTATTTGATTTGAAATATTTGTGTTTTTCAGTTTCATATTTAATTACCAAAATCCTTGTGAAGTGGCTCAAGGAAGGTAATGTTTCTTTACATTGACAAGTCCACAAGAGAGATTTTCCTAGAACTACTATATAATTAAATAGATCCATCTCCTCCTCAAAAGACCCAATTTGAGATTTGATTGACATGGCCAATGTCAAATCTTTAGAAAGTGTTCCCCCTGCCTATTGTTTCATTCTCTTGTCAAACAGTCCCTGGAGATATATTACTCCCTTGTGTGAGCCCTGAGCTTATCCATGGTTTGATTGTCAGCAGAAGATGAAACATAATCCCAAGTCTCATACAGGGCTCCCCCTTTTCCTTGATCTATAATTTCTAATACATTCTTGGTTTCTTGCCTTCTTTTTAGTGCAGAGCGCACTATTGGGATGGTTTGGGGGCTGATGTTCGCTGTGGCAATAAGGTTGGGGTCGCACTTGAGACAAATATTTGAAATGTCTGAAGATGTCGCAGACAGTTTTGTCTCAGAACTTGTCTGAGACAATTAAAATGTTGTCGTTTTGTGGTTGCACTGTACAGACAATCAACAGAGACATCAACATAAAGTAAACATAAGACCTGTCACTTCTGGCACTTTTTTTAATTTCACCACATAAATTATTATTTCCCACTCAATGTGTAGAATAGAACGGCTGCAATGAATCCAGGCCAGTTCGCTCTGCTTCTCAATGTAAATGCAGCTATTGATGCTCAAAGAGTCATTCTTCTTCCCTCATACAAATGTGGGTACTTCAAGCGCAACTTCTTTTTTGGAACCAATGTCGAAGAAGACGTCATGGATGTCACTTTCCCTGTTTTTAGGTTTGTCAAGACCACAACAGTCGTGGTTTGACATACATTATTTTGATCCTACAATTCCAGGAGACTATTTCAGGCGTCAGCTCCGCTTAAACAGAAATACGTTCTTGGTGCTATTGAATATTCTTCGCCTGCGTCTGAGAAGACAAAACACACGCTTGCGTGACTGTGACATCGGAAAAACTTTTGGCACTGGGAATGTATCGCTTGGTGC